>NW_010966459.1:1294029-1381973 GCF_000463585.1 Tarenaya hassleriana
TTTATTTAATAATGATATCTAAAACTAACGGATTTTAATAGATATAAGATATGATTATTTGGTAACAACTAAATAGATATAATTATATCTATTAAAATCCAAGCCCAAATATAATTATTTGATTGGGAGAGAGCACCGATCAATGCTGACATCCTATTCCTAGATTTAATAGGATTTTTTCTTTTCCTAGTAAGAGTACGATTAGGGTTTACATGGTTTGCCTTATAAATATAAGGCCGAAGCATGCCATCCATCGCCGTCCCAAACCGAGAGATGTCGTCCGACGAGAAATCCGCCACGACCATCGATGACTTGCCCGAAGACGTGCTGTTCTGGGAAATCTTCCCTCGGATACATAACCCGAGAGATTTCTTAGCCTCCAGAAGCGTGAACAAGTACTGGAATTCCTTGCTCACATCCCCTGCCTTCTCTTTCGACCCGGGATTCGCGTTGATCGTCAACACTCCGGCCCCGAACCAATCCCCGAGAGAACCTCACTACGCCACGAACGATATCTCCTTCAAACGCTTTCACGGATTCAAGCTGAACTACCTCCCTTGCTTCTCCAACTCCAGCAAACCCAAGAGAAACTTCAACCGTAACTCCGCTCATCCCGTCTGCGTCCAAGCCTCCTTCCGGGACGTGTTGTTGTGCACGCAGTCCTACAAGTCACAGTCCATCTTCTATCTCGTCAATCCCCTCACCGTCCGATGGACCCGTCTCCCAGAGACGCCTTTTCGACGTTCTAACGTCACAGTCCCGGTCGGGCTGGTGGCACACGAGTCGGTATACAAGGTCGTTAGGATGACCTGCACTCATAGAGATAGATTTCAGGTCGAGATCTTCGACTCGGGAACTTGTACTTGGTACGTGAAATTCGCTCATCACGAACAGACTAAATCGTATTGGGTCCCTACCAACTACCAAGGTTTGGCATTCAAAGGCGTTTTATATTGGTTAGCCAAAGATGGACCGATTTTCGCATATGACCCTCGACAAGATAGAGACGCACCCAACCACTGGTCTCGACTCATCCGTCGCTGTCCGGGGATGGACCACAAGCACTACCCAAACTCGACCGTTACGGAGTGCTTGACCGTGCCTGGTGCCCATCTCCAAGTTATTCAACTCATTGTCTTTCCCACTCAAACCGAATCTAGCCATCTAAGCGTGTGGACTCTAACGGATTACAACAGATCGACGTGGAGGAGGGAGCACCGAATCTACTTCAAAGAGATAGTCTCGGACACTCGGTGGATACAAAACTATATGCAAGACTTTGCAGAGAGACGTGCAGAGCATAAGATGAAAATTATCGAGAAAACGTTTATAAAGTCGAGCCACTATAGGATCGTGTATCCGGAAAACGCCGAGTGTATCCACGTTCCGCGGCCTCTAGCATCTCATCCAAACAATCCGAACCTCGTCTACTTGCACTTGCCTCATTGCATCGTCTCTTGCCATCTGTCGACCAAAAAGTTGGAGATTGTTTCGAAGATCAGCACCGAGTCCGATTCTCACGGTTACGACACCGTTGTGCCCATCGCTCTTCGCTTGGATCCTTCTCCAATTCCTACTTTTACTACAACCCAATTGTACCGATCCGGTTTAGTTCAGTCTAAATCGAGTTTCGGGAAGTGTCCTTACGGATTTTCCTTTTGATTTTTTTTTTGTTGTTTTAGAAAAAATAATATTTAGGTAACGTTTGAGATATTCTGATCTGTTATGCTTTCCGTCGATCGTATCATCTTCATCGGTAAATCATTTTTCTTTCTTTATTTAGTCAAATTGATTTCGGTTATTAAAACCGGTTCAGTTTAATTACCATAAACCAGGGTAAAAAACCGAATTAAAACCAAAATCTAACCCATCAAATGCAAGAAAGTTCTTTTTCTTTTCTACCATCAGGTCCTCCTGGTTGACCTGGTTCGGGTAAAGGAACACAATCACTTATGTTGGAAAACGAATATCGTATTTGTCATTTATCATCCGGTGATATGCTAAGAGCCGTTGATGCCAAAACCCCACATGTCTTGAAAGTGAAAGAGGAGGGCATGGACCAGGTAATGTATATATAAGCCGAGCTGGTTTAATTTGGTTACGCTGTTTATAAAATGTGTAGTCCAGTTAGGTTTTGGCTTCAGTTCGGTCTAATAGGGAGAGATCGGGTCGGAGGATTTGGTCACTGCTATGATGGATGAAGCCATGGACATGCTCGAATGCAAGAGGTAGGGATGTAAAATGAGCTCGGCCCGCGGGCTGGCTCACGAGCCAGCCCATATTTTTGCGAGCCAGGCTCAAGTATTTTTAGCCCGTAAAAAAACAGGCCTAATGAGCCAGTTCGTCGCGAGCCGGGCTCGTGGCGAGGCAGCACATCTCTCAGCGTTATGACATGCAATAGTCACGGGCATATGGCTAGGTATCTCACAGAAAGACAGAAACCTAGCGATACAAATTTGTTAAGACTCTTGAACAAACACAGGTAACAAATGAGGATATAATCGTTTGGCTCGCGGGCTCGGACAATCTGGGCTGGGCTGACCTATTTTTGGCTCGCTAAAAAACGGGCTGGACTGGGCTGGGCTGAAAATTTTCTAGATCGGGACGATCCGGGCTGGGCTGGGTCGGACCAGCCCGTTTTACACCCCTAGCAAGAGGGGCTTTGTTCTAGATAGTTTTCCAAAGACACTAACCCAAGCTCAAAAGGTAATTCCCCATTCTAAACCGATATTTAAACCGGATAGCAAAAAACAATTATAAATATTTTTAAATTATTTTTATAAAAATATCTAACTAATTTATAATTCAACGTATATAAGATCTCAAATAAAAAACATGTCAATACGAAAAAATAGAAGAAATAATCAGTAAATGAATGAGTTTACAAGATATCTATTGGATCCGTTATTTTACATCTACAAAAAGGTGTATTTGAATATGAAAAAATAAACTCACACGATATGCTTACTTTTTCATATTCAATTACACTTCTTTGAAGATGTGAAATAGAAGATCTAATGGATATCTTATAATTTAGTGTATTTAATATTAAAAGAGTTTGGATTACTATTAAAAATATACTATAAATCTCGATACTTGTTTCTTGTCATAATTTCACATTAGCATGTCAAAAGCCGTAATAATATCTATTAATTCTCTTGCTAAAACGACGGTTTAGTTAGTGTGGTTTAGGAGATCTGTTTAATGGAATGTTATCCAAACTGTTAAGGATTTACTTGATTTTAGTCTTTGGATTTTGATTTTTAGTTTTTGAATTCTATAATATTTGAAAACTAAAAAAAATAAATTTTGATTTTCATTAATTTTTTGGACAAACCCAAAAAAAGCCTTCAAATTTTATATTCACTCCAAAAAATCTTCTACTTAAAATTCATCATAAAAAACCATCAACAATTATTTTTGAGCAAAAAAATCATTAACTATACAAATTATTTAAAACAATATTTACTTTAAATTTATTATAAAAATCACCCATTATTAATTATAATATCATCAATTATAAAATATAGAAAGTATATATTAATATTTAAGAGATTACAAATTGAATATATTTTATTAGTTGTAAATATTATATTTAAAATTTTATTATATATTATTATTTTAGAGATTTAAAACCGTCAATGTTTTAATTTTTTTATATAGATTTATCTAATAATTTAAAAAAAGCATCCACCATTTGAAATTCTCAAAACATATTCTATACTCAATTTACAATCTCTCAAATATTAATATATAATAAAATTTTAAATCTATTATTTACAACTAATAAAATATACTAAATTTTAAATGTAATATTTGTATATAAATTTATAATATAAAGATTGATATTTATAAATATTTATATAAATTTTAAATATTATATTATAATAACTTTAAATAAAAATTATGTTTTTATTGTGATTTTTAGAATTATATAATTTTTATATGTTTTTATTCAAATTTTATAGATTTTTATAATAAATTTAAAATAAAATATTTTTTTAGTAATGTAGAATTGTAGATAGATGATTATTATTTTTAATTAAAATTAATATTTGATGATTTTTATAAGAAAATTAAAGTGAAAGATTGTTTTTCAAATTTTATATAGTTAAATGGTATTTTTTGCTCTAAATTAATAGTTGATGGTCTTTTATGATTAATTTTAAGTAGAATGTTTTGTCTTAATAGAAAACTTGAATATTTTTTTTAGGTTTATCCCTTAATTGTTTTTACAAAATGACTTTCGAAGTTTTTAGAACAAATAATTTTGTAAAAATTTGAATAGTGATTTTGTTTTTGTTTTTGAATTCTAAAAACCTTAACCAGCCTAAATACTGTGACATCATCATTCGATTCATTTATTAGGAAGATATAATATGCATTTGGGATTAGATTCATGGATTTCATGGGAAAAACGATATGCATGTGGCATTTAACTTCGAATGTATAACATTATTGAGCAAAATTTTCATATGTCAGGTTAGGCTTGGATACGGGTCGGATATCTAAAAAATTCTGGATATTCGGATTTGGATCCGAATCAACCGGATATTATATTTTAGGATTTGGATTTGAATGTCCCAGATACCCGGATTACGAGTATCCGATTTTATATCCGGGTACTTGCGCATACCTGGACCCGAAATTATTTATATAAAAAAGATATATAGATATTAACTTTAATTTAAAACCAAATATAAAAGAATTGTTAAAATCCTTAAAATAAAATCTGCAGAAAAAAATCTAGAAAAACAAAAAATTCATAAATTCTATAACGAATCGAACTTAACCATACAAAATCTGCAATGAATTAAGCCTAAACACAAAATCTGGAAGTAATAAAAAGTCTACAATGAATCGAGCATCTGAAATATACTAACAATCCAAACTCTAACCACACAAATCTGCAATGAATTAATTTAAAACGAATATTTTAAACATCGAAACCCAAAACAAAAAAACTAGAAACAAAACTACAACCTCAAAAATCTAGGATGAAAAATCGAAACGAAAAATCAAATAAAAAAGTCCTATACACACATTTATACTTGTAGAAAACTCGACATACGACCAACAAAGAGAGAAAGTTAAATGATCGATGGTGGTGGTGAAGACGATGGTGACGATGCAACGGCGATAACCGATGGACAACAAGAATCGTAGAAGACACAAAAAATGGAGAAAAAAAGGGAGGTTTGGAAGGAGTCGTGAAAAACTACAATGTAAAATTACTAATAGTACTAATAGCTTTTTTAAATAATAAAAAACAGATATATTATATATTATAAAAACATAATATGTAAAAATATAATGGTATTTATTGTAAATATACGGGTATTCGCGGATATCTGTTAAAGATATTTTTAATACTCGGATTTGGATTTGTCCTGTAGATATTTATAAATTAATATTCGATTCGCATTCGTTTATAATCGGATACCCGCGGATATCAAAAAATCGGATATTTTTGTCCATCCCTACGCTAGATTGACACTTAATTCCATTTAATAAAATTTTATTTAGTAAATCTCAGTGACCGTCATCTATATTATAAAATTTTATTTATCCAAATAATTTATAGTTTCAAAATTTACTAATAAAATATGTAATGCAATCACAATTGTAATAATGTGTTTTGAAATTCTAAATTATAAGGTTTCGAAATAGCTCTGATTGCTGGTTTCAGCAGAAGAATCATTTGGGCCATAAAATGAAAATACAGAAAACTTCATATGTCATTTTCAAATAAATAATTATTAAATTTAAAAAACAAATGAGTTTTAAGTTAGCGATGGCACTCCAGAGTCCATATTTTATCGAATTATGGACTTATCTATGATTGATTATGGGTCGAAACAAATCACGAGATATAATTTATTTATTTTCCGGCAAGGGTACATTTAATTATATCTATTAAATTCATGCCCAAATATAATTATTTGATTGGGTGAGAGTACCGGTCAATGCTGAGATCGTATTCCTAGATTTAATAGAATTTTTCCTTTTCCTAGTAAGAGTACGATTAGGGTTAGATGATTTGCCTTATAAATATAAGGCCGAAGCATGCCATCCATCGCCGTCCCAAACTGAGAGATGTCGTCCGACGAGAAATCCGCGACGACCATCGATGATTTGCCCGAAGACGTGCTGTTACGGGAAATCTTCGCTCGGATACATAATCCGAGAGATTTCTTAACCTCCAGAAGCGTGAGCAAGTACTGGAATTCCTTGCTCACATCCCCCGCCTTCTCTTTCGACCCGGGATTCGCGTTGATCGTCAACACCCCGACCCCGAACCAATGCCCGAGAGAACCTCACTACGCCACGAACGACATCTCCTTCAAACGCTTTCACGGATTCAAGCTGAATTACCTCCCTTGCTTCTCCAACTCCGGCAAACCCAAGAGAAATTTCAACCGTAACTCCGCTCGTCCCGTCTGCGTTCAAGCCTCCTTCCAGGACGTGTTGTTGTGCACGCAGTCCTACACGTCACTGCCCACCTTCTATCTCGTCAATCCTCTTACCACCCGATGGACCCGTCTCCCGGAGACGCCTCTCCGACGTTGTAACACCAGACTCCCGGTCGGGCTGGTGGCACACGAGTCGGTATACAAGGTCGTGCGGATGATAGCCACTCATACAGATAGATTCCAGGTCGAGATCTTCGACTCGGGAACATGTACTTGGTACGTGAAATTCGCTCATCACGAACAAACTAAATGGAATTGGGCCCCTGCCAACTACCGAGGCTTGACATTCAGAGGCGCTTTACATTGGTTAGCCATAAATGGACCGGTTTTCGCATATGACCCTCGACAAGATAGAGACGCACCCAACCACCAGTCTCGACTCATCGATCGCTGTCCGGGAATGGAGTACAAGTACTACCCAAACTCGACCGTTACAGAGTGCTTGACCGTGTCTAGTGACCGTCTCCAAGTGATTCAACTCATTGTCTTTCCCACTCGAACCGGATCCGACCATCTAAGCGTGTGGACTCTAACGGATTATAACAAATCGACGTGGAGGAGGGAACACCGAATCTATTTCACAGAGATGGTCTCGGACACTCGGTGGATACAATACTATATGCACGATTTTGCAAAGAGACGTCAAGAGTATACAATGATCACTCTCGACAAAACGCGCACGTATCCGGAAAACATCGAGTGTACCCACGTTCCGCGGCCTCTAGCATCTCATCCAAACAATCGGAACCTCGTCTACTTGCACTTGCCTTATTGCATCGTCTCTTTCCATCTGTCGACCAAAAAGTTGGAGATTGTTTCGAAGATCAGCACCGAGTCCGATTCTCACGGTTACGACACCGTTGTGCCCATCGCTCTTCGCTTGGATCCTTCTCCAATTCCCACTTTTACCGCAATCCAATTGTACCGGTCCGGTTTAGGTCGGTCTATATTTCAGAATGTGGTTTTCCTATTGATTTTCCTTTTTTTTCGTTTTTGTTATAGAGAAGAGAATGTGCGGATAGGGTTTGAGATATTTTTTTATTTTCTTTGTTTAATATATATATAAACTCAATTCCTGTTAGCATTTTTCGCGTAATAAATAACAACTTAATGGGTCGCAAGTTATTTAAATTTAGTGTTTTCGGCAAGTCGTATAATGCATTAATTTATGTTGCACCTTTGATTGGAAAGCCAAAAAACTGTAATATTGTGTTAAACCTTTAACTCTTATGTATCACATTAACAATTGCTTTTTACGAGTTGTGATGTAAAAGGTCATCACGATTGGGATTGTTTATAAATTATAAAAAAAAAAATACATCAATGTATCGTTATTAGAAATAATTGTTTTTAAATATTTTTTAATTTTTTTATATAAAAATATTTAGCTAATTTAGAAAAATATTAAGTACACCTTTTGGAGATGTGAAATGCAGGATTCAATGGATATCTTATAACGAATTTAATTTAGTGTATTTAATATTAAAAGAGATATTGGATTAGTATTAAAAAAATATACTATAAAGCTCGTTGACATACTATATATGTTTCTTGTCATAATTTCACACTAGCATGTCAAAAGCCTCAGTAATACCTACTAATTCTTTTGTTTTATGACAAAATATTGGAAAAATCATTAACCAAAAAATAAATATTGGAAAAATCCAGAAAATTTTGAATTTTGAAAAAAAGAACCCCGAGGGTTTAGCCGTTTATGGTCTGTTTGATGGAATGTTGTCCAAGCGGTTAAGGCTATATTTGATGGAGAAAATCTGTAATTCTGTAAAAGTTAAGGTTTAACGGTCATTCGATTCATGAATTTTGCTAGGAAGATATAATGACATGCATGTCGTATTTAATTTCGAATGCATGCTGACGTGTCATTGTTCATACGATAGGTTGACACTTTCGTAAGTCATGTTAGTTCCGATAGATTCGAATATTATAGGTATTGTTTTGGAAATTTTAAATAGTTTAATGTTTTTTATTAAAAGAAATCAGATTTTTTTGTCAAAATTCAAAAATCAAAAGTATATGTCCAAATAACCTTAGTCGCCTCGCACGTGGTTTTTTTTTAATATAGTTACTACTCATATTTTCTTTTTAATACTTTCATTTCATGTTCTATTCAATCTTATAAATCCGGATTGCAACATCTCCATCTCGATCACATTCATTTCGGACACATGTTTTTCATCGTTCAACATTCGCTATCATACATTCATACTAGTCTTATTACAGTACGGTAGAAGTTTCTTTCCAAGAAAAAATTAAATAAACTGTTAATGATATATATTATCACATTCTATAATATCCCGAGTAAAAAGTAGTTTGCTTTTAATGTTATATATATATATATATAATTAAAATTAACTTGTAAAATTGTTGTCGAAGAAAAAAAAACTTTTGAAATCCAAGAAAGAATGTTTAATGATATTTTTCAATTTTCTCTTAATTTTTTGTTAGTTTTTCCTAATGTTAACTTCGAGTTGGTATAATCATTATTATAATTTTTAAGTTTCTTTCAACAAAAATAAACTTTAATTGTTTTATTATTATGAATTATGGAGAGTTATCTATATGAAATTATGTTTCTGCTAGGATTATAGTTACGTAATAGATAACTCTCTATAACTCTTTGTAATTCTAAATATTTATCTCGGGCAATAATCTACAGCTTCAAGTGGAATAAGATATATCTTATGAAGAACTTAACAAGAATTTGTGAGTCATGATCGGATTAAAAAAACCTAAAATTTGGATAATATACACGATCCATAGTTGAGTATCATAATTTCTAATATATAAGAAGACAAGACAGTAAATCAAAAAATAATTTTGAAAAATCTGAAAATTTTAAACCAAAAAATTATGAGTCATTTCGGTTTGAAACCTAAACAGAACTAAAATCATCGGTCTGAAACTCGACCTAATGAACTTTTGTATGGTTCAGACCGGATTTGGATTTAAATATTAAAAAATTTTAACATATAGAAAATAAACTAGAAAAATACAAGTCAAAGATAATAAAAATACAAAAAATTCAATATATTTTCCAGACAATCAAAAAACAAAAAATTGATAACTATATTAAATAGTATATATTTTGATTTAATAGAAACTAAAACTCAAATTCTTTATTTCTTATGTGATTTTATTTGCATATTAAATTATTATATTTTTTAAATAAAAATAACTATTTGAAACTAATAAAACTGTAATTTAAATATATTATCAATTAAAATAGTGTATCCTAAATTATTTAGTATAAAATAATTTTTTTATAATTCTCTATATTATATACATTTTTCTAGTTTTTACTCGAATTTAAATATACTTAGAAACACGTAATGTATATATATGATTGAATAAATGTGTATATATACATGTATATATTTATCTATATGTGTATATAATTAAATGCGGTTAAAACATATATTAATTTTTACTTTGATTTTTAGGTGGACATTTGAAAAAAATGCAATGCAATTAATAAAAATAAACGTCACATTGAAAAATATGGTCATTTTGCTAAAACTATTTCTGAATATACTTTCATCCAAATATAATCATGTGATCAAAATGACAATATGGTAGCATGATCGTCATATTTGTCATAATGTTAATTTTATGATGATCACACCAAGTCATCATAGCCACACATCTTACATATCACACTAATCACATGATAAAACCATCATAATTTAATTTTATGACTAATGTGACCACCATTTGGTCATATTGTCATTTTCGTCACATGCTCATATCTAGAGAATGATATGTATAGAAATAATTTTAGCAAAAGGAGAGTATTTTGAATATTTTCTTCATTGAAAAACAATGATTCAAAATACAAATATATATGAATACATATATATAATATGCATCATATATATAAATATATATATATATATGCGATGACGTAACAATTTAAAAAACAATAGGTGACGAACGGATTTTAAATAATTTGTATGTATGACTTATACATGCATATTTTTCTATGGCATTTTCGAACCAATGGTTATATGTACGTGTTGTTTGTCTGACTTTTTATATATTATCTAATTTTGACAAATGGATGTACTTTTCTCTCACTAATATGTAAGATAGAGTTTGCAGCTAAACAAAACCAATGTAAGAGAGCACAAACAAAAAGAAGGTCGATATTAATTAAAAAGACATAACTCAATAATTTTTAAAGAAAAGTATAATTAATTATGTACAAGATCGAATTGATATCAATATAATCTTGGATTCATGTGAAAAAAAAGAACCAAGAACAAAGAAAAATATATTATATAATATAATTCACCACCTCCGACTTGCGCTCCCTCAAAACAAAAAACGAATACATTATATAAATCATCATTTCCAACTCTCTCTATCTCTCTCCTCAGTTTTTCTTCTCTCATACTGTCGGTTCTTTATTCGATTCTTCTTTTCCTCTAGTATGTTCTCTCAATTCACTATTAATTCGTTCATTGTTTTATCTTAGTCAATGATCAACAATATGTTACGCAAAATGAAATGTCTAATTTGTTTTAACTGGAATAAGAGATATTCTTGCGAACTTAACAAGTTTCTATCAGTCATATCCGATAAAAAAAATCTAAAGTTTGGATTATATGCACGACCATTGCCCAAAAACAAGTTTTAATAAATACATTTTTCTTTGTATGGATGGATATGAAACATTTTGAATTCAATTTGATATTTATATAGATTTTAACTCCATGAGTTAAAACGTTGCATATCTATCATTATAAAGAAAAGTGTAGAGATAAAACTCATTTACGATATACCAAAATTATTCTCATCCTTCTTCGATTTTCCTCCCCACACGAGTCTTTATTCTTTTGGTTGCCATGTCGCATGAGCAAGAAGCCAATGTCTCACTAGTGGAGAGCCCACGTCTCGCCGATGGAGGGCGAAGAAAAAGCCTATGTCTCGCTGGAGGGGCGAGTAAAAAGGCCCACGTCTCGTCGGTGGATGGCGGGGGAAAAGGCTATCTATTGCCGAAGGAGGACAAGTTAGAAGCCCACATCTCGCCGAAGGAGGAAGACGGACACAATTACAATTCCAAATAGAAAAATCTCAAATATCGTGAAACTTAAAAAAGACTTTTCCCATCGTTGTCCGCGTGCTATCAAGTGTGTTAATTCAAATCTGAAACGTTGCAACACAACGTCCTAAGCAATTGCTTAGAGAGTGAGTTCGAGTTAAACCCAAAAACTCTATTTTCTAGAAACATAAAAGAACAATTTTTATCTCGCATTTTAATTAATTTCAACTACGCTTAATTATTCTTCACACACATATTATATCAATTACACTTCTAAACGTTGATTTCACCTAAACTTTATTCCAATCTTCGATTTTCCTCCCCAATCTTTATTATTTTAGCTGCAAATGTCTAATGTGTAAGAAGCCGATTTATTGTCGGTAAAGAATGAGGATATAAGCGATGTACTGTCGGTGATGAACGAAGAGGAAGACGACTCATTACCGGTGAAGGGCGAAGAGAAAGCTGGCATATTGCCAGTGAAGGACGAAGAGAAAGGCGACGTATTGTCGGTGAAGATTAAGGAGAAAAATGACCAATTGTCGGTGAAAGATGAAGAGAAAGATGGTTGATGTCCTAAATCTAGGTATATAGAATTCAATCAAGTAATAAGTCCTAGATTCAACAAATAACCGCAAGTGTACGGATTGTGTGTAGTCGCTAGGGTCGAACACAGAAACAAGGTAGACAAAAGAATCAAATCCTAAGCCAAATCTAGATCTAGAGAAAGATGTGAGAGTGATGAGAATGTATCAAAGCGAATAACAAAATTAAATGTAAACAATCAATGATGAATACTGCAGGTGTCATGATTGTTTTACATGCAAGGATCTTTCCAAAGATACAAACTCTGTAGTTTATAAATTCAATACGGGGAATTCAAGCTCTAAGATAGAAATTAACTCTCTCAAATCTAATCTCACTATCCAAGTTTTATCCTATTAATCTCTCAATTCAATAGTCTAAAAACTCTGGACGCATGAACGAACGTTATCATAATCCCTAGACAAATATCCATCTCTAGATGCAATACTTGTTCTATTTACTGACTTATTTCCATATTATAATCTTGTTTATGTGAATTAAAACACTAAGTTCATTCAATCAAGTGGCTAACAAGATCAAATTTGCTAAAGCCAAACCGATCGTTTCAATATTTTGAGCAATTCTCCAATTCTATGGAGTCGAATTGATCGTTTCACCAAGTCCAAAACAATTATTTCATGTCTCTAATCAGTTTTGACGGGCTTCACAAATTTTCTCATAACCTCCTGTTTCGATATCGAATTTAGGTGATCTTATTGTCTATGTATAGATATTGAAAAGATCTAATGATATAGAGAACACATAATTTTGACTAGTAGAGTGAAAGTTATTAGACTTGCAAAATCTGACTTGTTTAAGTTTCACGCTTTCTCTGAAACCACTCCAAATGTTTTTGTTTCGTTCGTGATGTTCTGTATTTCATGTTTACCACTCGAAGAGCAAGAAGCCGTCGACTTATCGCCGGTGAAGAGCGGGGAGAACGTCGACTTATCGCTGGAGAAGAGCAAGGAGAACATCGTCGGTGAAGAGCGAGGAGAATGCCGACCTATTTCCGGAGAAAGAGCAAGAAATTCCTCCGAAAAAAACAACAGAGGATGAGACAAGAGATGCATCGAAAAAGAAAATACATTCTGAAGATCAACAGGAGGGGGAAGGAAGAGAAAAAATTCTCCCATCTCTCGGGTTTCAAATTCTCCCATCTTTAGGGTTTTAGTTTTTCTCTCCATAGCATTTGATTCTTGTTTTCCCGAGAAAATAAATCACGCGACAATGATAAAATTAATACCAAACTTGCCCCTGTAAATATCTTCAAGCCATTGAAGCTATTGATTCATTTTGCATCTCTTTTTAGGAATTACACATAAACATTGCAATTTAAAATAAATGTTTGCTAATAGTTTGATTATTGAGTCGTTTTCCTCGTTATCTTCACTTTGAATCCACCAGCCATGTGGGTCATCCCGTGGGGAACAAAAATCGGTCGGTTATTGTAAACCATCACAAAATCGAATCAACCACGTACTTCATCTGCATAAACGTCATTTCCTTCCCCAGACAACCCCTTGGACCGACTTGGAAAACCATACGGCAGTGATGAAATATCAAACATTTGATTATTGTTTACCCAAAAAAATAAACCATGCAACAATGATGAAATATTAAAGTTGCCCCTGTAAATATTTTCGAGCCGGTTTAATTTGGCTATGTCGTTAACAAAACGTGTGGTCCGGTTAGGTTTCGATTTCAGTTCGATCTAACAGGGAGAGATCGGATCATAGGATTTGGCCACTGCTATGATGGATGAAGTCATGGACATGCCCGAACGCAAGAGGGACTTTGTTCTAGATGGTTTTCCAAAGACACTAACCCAAGCTCGGAAGGTAATACCCCATTCTAAACCGACATTTAAACCGAATACCAAACCAAAAGGTATTTGGTATGGTATAGATATATGGAAATCGTCTTATTATATAGTGATTAGTCTCGATTATAATGCGGGGTGATATATAAGCAATTCAACAGCTTGATGAGATACTTAGAAGCGAGGGACTCGAATCGAAAAAGTTATTCAATTCTTAATCGGTGAATCGATTCGCGAAGAATGAATTACTTGTTCGATATATGCACCTCCAAGAATTGATGGAGTTGATGATGTAAGGCCATACCAAATCATTTATTTATTTTCAACACAATATACCGTAAATCCAGTATGATAGTGTTTTCGGTTTAGTTCGGTCTGCAGTAATCCAGGTGTTTTAATTTTTCTAATATTTACTTTAATTTATCTCTCGAAGGAAACCGGAGAACCTTTTATTCAACGCAAAGATGATAGTGCCGAGGTTTTAAAGTCAAGACTAGCAGCTTTTCAGACGCAGACCAAACCGGTATGATAATGTTAACCAAAGAAAATTATATATGAAGAAATTTGTCTTCTCAACCTAAACCGGAAATTTCAATAATGATCGCAATATATTTCTAGTTGATTACTTGTTTAGTTACAGCAGGTAATTAGTTAGTATGGGGAACGAGGCATTCTCGCTATCATTCATGCTGACAAGACGCACAATAAGGTTTGGACTAAGGTTGAGAAGGTAATATCTTCTTGATGTTAATATTATCGTTGTAAAATAATAACGCGATTGTATCATATCAAAGGAAAATTATATATGATATACATATGTACCAATATTTATATTCGTAAAACTCGAAGCATGTCTTGATCCTCGGGAAAATATCTATTATTCTTGGATGGAAGTCATACTTGATGAAACCGATAAATAGGTAAACTGAATAATTCATATATATATACAATATAATATATATATATAATATACATCCCCTTGTAGCATATTATACAGAGATCCATTTAAGCAAACAGATTTAAATATTTTATAACATCGGATATATTGTTATTCACATACCAATCTACACCTTCATTTTGCATCTCATTACATGAATTACACATAAACATTATAATTTAAAATATGTTTTTACTAATAGCTTGATTACTGAGTTGTTCTCCTCTTTATCTTCACTTTGAACCCACTAGCCATGTGGGCCGTCAAAAGGGGAACAAAAATCGGCCGGTTATTACAAACCGGCACGATTTCGAACCGTCTCAAAACGGAACCAATCACATACTTCATCTGCATAAACGCCGTTTCCTTCCCCAGACAAACCCTTGGACCGGCCTGGAAAACCGGGAACTTGAACGGGCTTACACTCCTCAAAACCGGCCTCGCACCGTCTTCCGGTTCACACGCTAACCACCGGTCCGGTTTAAACTCGTCCCAATCCTTCCCCCACAACTTCTCCATCCTCCCCATGCCGTAGGGGAAATACGTCACCTTGTCTCCCCTGCTGACACGTGTCCCGTCGGGCAAAACGTCGTCGTTCGCTGCATGCTTCGAGTCCCAGGCCACTGGAGGGTAAAGCCGCATGGCTTCACAGAGACAAGCTTTCGTATAACTCATCACTTTCAAATCCTCAAACCCTAACCCTAAATCTCCATCCTTGCCTTTCATCAACGAGCCCACTTCTTCAAGAACCTTCTTCTCGGCGACGTCGTTTTGCGTCAGCAGCCAGAAGAGCCACGTCATCGCCGCCGACGTTGTGTCCCTTCCCGCCATAATGAAGCTTATGACCATGTCCCTCACGGCGTCTCCGCCATGCCCGGCGGAGAGAAACCTTGACAAGAGGTCTTGTTTGGCCTCGTCTCCGGTTCCGATCTCGAGGCTTTTCTTTTTGGCCCTAATGATCTCCGAGACCGACACGTGTACGGTCCTGACCGCTTCTCTCAGCCTCCTCTCGCTCCCCACGTTCAACCAACGCTTAATCTTCCACACGGCGTAGATCGGCTCCATGGCGCGGCGGGCGCTGATCTCTGCCGCCGTGTCGAAGGCCACGACAAGAGGCGAAACGGGTCGGGTCAGATCCAAGCAATCCGGGTCGGTTCCGAGAGAAAACTTGCAAACCACGTCGAAAGCGAAACGTTTTAGGACCTCCTGCAAATCCAACGTAGCTCCGGCATAGGCGGCGGATTCGAGGACCGGGATAAGGCGGTTTTCGGCCTCGTCCCGAAGGACTTCGAAGCCGAAGTCGCGGATGGACCGAGTTGTGAACTCGTGGCTCGCGACTTTGCGTTGGGAGCTCCATTGGTCGGCGTCGGAATTGAAAATGCCGCCGCCGAGGAGATCACCGAGGAGGTCAGTGAAGGGCTTGCCTTTGGGGAAGTTAATAAAATTGGTCTTGAGGATATATTCGACGTTGTCGGGATTTGCAGTGACGACAGTCCGGCGGCTGCCAAGGCGGCGGAGGGAGATTGTCTGCGACGGCGAGAGGGAGAGGAGATCGGTGTACCATTGGAGGAGACGACGTCGGTTAGCGTAGAAGGAGATTAAGCATCCGATGAATGGATAGGAGGATGGTCCATACCTGGAATTGGTCTCTAGGGTTTTGTTTCTCGAGAAGACGATGGAAATGGTAAACCCTAGAAGGAGAAAGACGAGTGATGCGAGGAACATTTTTTTTTTCTTCCTCTACTTTTTTTCTTGTCTTTGGATGTGGGTTTCTTTGTGTTTGTGGAGTTTTGGGGGGAGAAAGAGAGAGGAGTATATATGGACGAAAAATACGGTGGGACCGACCATCGGTCCAAATATGATATGTGGGAATTCCACACGTGATATACTCCTGTCGACTTACTTTTCTGCTCTCTAATTTTGACACGAGCTATACACGGGAGAAATTTAAAATATTAATTAACGCAAAAATAAAATTTCTTGAAATAATTTTCATGGCATTTTTTAAGATAGAAACTTTGACAGCATTCTTTTAATAAATGTATTTAAAATAAAACGAATATTAATTATTTCCAATTGATATTATAAAAGGACACGTGGCATCATCGGAGACAAGTTAGGACGTGCCGACTGAACAGTTCAAACCCCGCTTTACAATCTTTTATAAACCACAAACGAAATCGAATTATATACTTTTATTTTTTTTTCTCGGCGAATTATTTATTATGCATTGCCGTGTGTGTGTACGCGGCCTATTAGCAATTTCGCTTCCTCGATAATGTCGGTTTGAATTCCGTATGCTTTTCTCGGAATCTTGTTGTTCTTTCAGTAAGCAAGTAATTTTTTTTATAAGAAGTAAATAAAATTTTCTTTAACAATATTGATTATATTAATCTATACGTACGTACGGTTAGAATTTGAGTTGTGAATTTGAGTTAAAAATAAATAAATCTATTTGCTACGAGATGCCGCATTTTTAGTTTTGTTAAAAATAATCTATTAATTATTATTTTATCATATGATAATATTTTGAATAACTCCGATTTTATTGACTAAACAATATAATTTTTACAGTGTTTTATAAATTTTAAAGCACAGCCTTTTAAAACATGGTCATTTTTTTTAATTACATGGTCATTTTTGTAATAACCGTTAGATATTTTTAATTACAATTTTTGAAAATAGTATTTTTGTAGAAATATGTTTAAAAATAATGAAATTAAAAAATTTAATTAAAATGATAACATTTCAAAAACATATAATTATGAAGTCCAAATAAATAATATTGAATAAAATTATACACACACATATATATGTATATACAAAGGTTGATTAAATAAATATTTTCCTTTAATTCAACAACAAAAAAATTGAATAATATAATCTCTATCTTTTCCATTAGATATATTTTGTTCCCTTCATTTTTTGTTTCCATAAAAAATAACTAGATATTTAACTATAAATAGACCGAAACTCAAGAATTTATGGATGATTTTTTTTAGATGAAAAAAAATAATAGAAACATGTCTTTTATGTTTGATGTCGACGCAACTGGACACCACAAGGACATAGGAAGAAAAAAACACAGTCTGAGCTGTAGACGTTGACACGAGCACGTGTTTAAATCCTCGAGCCGGAGTTTAAAAAAAAAAAAAGAAGAAGAAGAAGAGAACACACGGTCTATTACAGAAAAAAAAAAGACTACGTGTATTGATAACTATTATTAATCTAATTATGTGATATTTTTTTATCAGGATTTATAATTTCATTCCTTATAATCACTAATATTAATACATAGCCACTATGTTAATGATGTTTTATTAGTTTTAACTGGTTCACTCTAAAACCAAAATAGTATTACCAGAACATATATAATTGGTGTTTTCATGTGATTGTCAACATTTTGGAAATTCTCATCGTCAAAAAGATTAATTTAATTATATATATATAATTTTATTTAACTCATAAAGAATAATGCATATGAAATTCAAAGACTGCCTCCGAAACCATGACAGAGAACTGGAAATCTATGAGTTATAAGATGGATACAATAAGTATCTAATTTTTATACACAAAAAAAATACTTATATAAATTTACTCAAATGTTTGAATCATGAAAAGATACCTATGAGAATCAGAAAAAAAAAATGGCCGTACTAGATATTATAAATATCTTTCCACATAGTAAAAAAGAAAAAGCGTCTACATGGATTTATGGAAACGAATAAAAACAATATAAAAAATAACAATATATGTCACGAGAAAGTGGCAGTAAGAGCACGTGGATAATTTCTGCAGCCGAAATACAGAAAGATCCAAGGAAATAAAACGCACGAGATGGAAAAAAAAAGCAGTACACACACTTGTTATCCGTCCATCAAATAGTGTGGGGGATTTCATGGCACGTGTTCCACGTGATTGAATTTGTGTCATCATTACTCCTGAACAAATGGAACTACTTGGAGTCGGAACGGCTCCGTCAGTCGTAGTGGCTTACTTTCGTATATGTGTGTGTCGCAAAATCGGCCACACACACTTTAACTAAAAAAAAAATTCGCCCATACACATAAAAGTAATAATAAAATAAATTATACTAAGTTAACCAAAAAATAAATCATACTATATGATGTATTTTTTTTTATAACCCGAAAATTTATCATTTTTTACCCAGCTATATACTCAAAAATCATAAAAACACAGGTAAAACAATATTTTACACGTGTTTTTTAAAACAAGGACCATGAAACTATTATTTCAGTTTTTACCCCCAAAAAAAAAACTATTATTTCAGCCAATGACATAAAGAGGATGTGTCCTCGTGCCAATTACACGACCAATAAACGGCGCCGTTTTAGTGAGGTCGAACAACCAAAACCTTTTTTTTTTGTTTTGAATTACAAACTTCCAATAATAATAAAGAGCCTTCGAGTGGTCCCCACTGAGTTTGATGGCAGAGATTATACAAATCTCGCTCTCTCTTGTCATTTCCACCGTCCATTTGAAGTTATCCGAAACATACAATTACAAACAAAACGAGACAATTACTATACCACACGGATATTTTTTTTTTCCCTTTGTTTAGTCTACGATTTTAGACTAATGTAATAATAAATGAAAAAGAAAATTTTGATAGTATTAAAGATTATATTGAAATCAATAAATTAAAACAAAAGTATAACGAAATCATAATTTTTAAAAATGGAAGATGGCAAGGAGGATTCTATCACCACTATCAATCGTGTCAACAACATCATTGCGTATATATAACATAATATATAAAAATTTATATATATCATTTTGGATCATATAAATCTTATATAAATTACAAATGTAAACATTTCGCATAGAATAATGCAAAATAATTTAACAATGTGAAAAATAATTTAAACAAGTTACAATTTAATGTCACGCCAATTTTGTAAAACATTTTTTGGCAAGTAATGGAGATTCCAAAACTTGGAAGGAGAAAATATCTAAGAAGGTAGAAGGGTTTCTATTCGTCATTGTCCCAAATCCGTACGTAATAAAGTTCTGCTCATGTGACTCTTTGTTGTTCTCCTTTGTCCCACATCCAAACAAAACCCCTCACAATATTCTGCACGTTTTCATTTTATATTTATTCAAACAATTTTGGTCATTTTGGATAATCCTAAACCAAACAGGATCCATATCAGTTCCTGTCTCCTGGGACGTGTAAACTATGCGGTGTGCAGACCAAAATTTTACATGTTCAACAGTTCAAGAACACTCCCCCAACTTCAGATGACAGATCACAAAAGACCAAACAGTGACTCGTGTATTCAAGAACCCTAATTCCAGATGATTATAAGGTAGATCAAGAATCCTAATTTCCATATCATGCTTCTCCTCCCTAAGACAAAACCCTCTTAAGGGTACATCGATCCATGATCTATATCCCACAATTTGCTTACCGGATTAGCCGCTGAACTCATTCCGGCAGCCAAATATATGATCAGCAAAAACAATCGCCAGGAGAAACTATAACAGGAAACGAATCCATATGGTAACATGACAGATCATATGCATGATACTATATGATAGAATTTGGTTTATAAAAATGTGATTGAATAAATTTATGATGAGGATTACATCTCATATATATACAATGCATAAAAGACATAATGACATAAAACATGGAAGAAAACATGGAAGAGACATGGAGGAAAACATGGAGGAAAACATGGAGGAAATTAAGTATAATTAGTGGCATAATTTTAGGAAAATAATTGTAATAGATAATAATAATATATCAATATACTAACATGCCCCCGCAAGATCGGTGTCGGATAGAAGACCGATCTTGGACCGAAGAAACTCAAACCGTTGGCGTGGGAGAGATTTGGTGAGAGCATCGGCAAGTTGATCCGCAGATGAAACATGAGAGACGCGAAGCTTCTGAGCTTGAACGAGACCCCGAATGTAATGGTAATCAATGGCAACATGTTTCATCCGAGAATGAAAAACAGGATTCGCCGATAGATATGTAGCACCAATATTATCGCAGTAAATAACCGGCATATGAGAGAACATGACACCGAGCTCAGAGAGGAGAGACATAAGCCATTGTACCTCGGATGCTGTCGAGGAAACTGATTTGTACTCGGCCTCAGTGGAAGATTTGGCAGCAAAGCGTTGTTTCTTGGACGACCATGACACAGGAGTGCGTCCAAGATAGACAATGTGAGCTCCCGTCGAAGAGAAATCATCACGATCACCTCCCCAGTCGGCATCCGAAAATGCATGTAGTGAGAGAGAAGATGAACGTGAGATGAAAACTCCGAGGGATCGAGTGCCATTCAGATATCGGAGAATACGTTTGAGGGCTTGCAAATGATCCGAGCACGGACGATGCATGTATTGAGATAGTTTGTTGACGGCAAATGCAATGTCAGGCCGAGTGAAAAGAAGATATTGTAAGCTACCCAAAATCTGACGGTACTCGGTAGGATCGGCGAGAGGAGAACCAGCGTTGAGTCGGAGGCTCAAGGTAGATGGGAGCGGGGTTGGTACAGCCTTGGCATCTGCCATAAAATGTCGTGCAAGAACGTCAGAAATGTACCGTTGTTGAGTGAGGAGAACACCGGTTGATGTGCGGTTGACTTCGACGCCAAGAAAGTATGATAATGAGCCGAGATCTTTGATAGAGAACCGACGAGCGAGGACATCAATGAAGCTCTGCACATCCTTCGAGTGGCTACCCGTGATAATGATATCGTCAACGTACACAAGAACATAGATAGTAACAATATCACGGGTAAGAATGAACAATGAGGTATCAGAGAGGGAGTTAATAAACCCGCACTCAAGGAGAAACCGGCCAAGATGTCTCTTCCATGTTTTCTTCCATGTTTTATGTCATTATGTCTTTTATGCATTGTATATATATGAGATGTAATCCTCATCATAAATTTATTCAATCACATTTTTATAAACCAAATTCTATCATATAGTATCATGCATATGATCTGTCATGTTACCATATGGATTCGTTTCCTGTTATAGTTTCTCCTGGCGATTGTTTTTGCTGATCATATATTTGGCTGCCGGAATGAGTTCAGCGGCTAATCCGGTAAGCAAATTGTGGGATATAGATCATGGATCGATGTACCCTTAAGAGGGTTTTGTCTTAGGGAGGAGAAGCATGATATGGAAATTAGGATTCTTGATCTACCTTATAATCATCTGGAATTAGGGTTCTTGAATACACGAGTCACTGTTTGGTCTTTTGTGATCTGTCATCTGAAGTTGGGGGAGTGTTCTTGAACTGTTGAACATGTAAAATTTTGGTCTGCACACCGCATAGTTTACACGTCCCAGGAGACAGGAACTGATATGGATCCTGTTTGGTTTAGGATTATCCAAAATGACCAAAATTGTTTGAATAAATATAAAATGAAAACGTGCAGAATATTGTGAGGGGTTTTGTTTGGATGTGGGACAAAGGAGAACAACAAAGAGTCACATGAGCAGAACTTTATTACGTACGGATTTGGGACAATGACGAATAGAAACCCTTCTACCTTCTTAGATATTTTCTCCTTCCAAGTTTTGGAATCTCCATTACTTGCCAAAAAATGTTTTACAAAATTGGCGTGACATTAAATTGTAACTTGTTTAAATTATTTTTCACATTGTTAAATTATTTTGCATTATTCTATGCGAAATGTTTACATTTGTAATTTATATAAGATTTATATGATCCAAAATGATATATATAAATTTTTATATATTATGTTATATATACGCAATGATGTTGTTGACACGATTGATAGTGGTGATAGAATCCTCCTTGCCATCTTCCATTTTTAAAAATTATGATTTCGTTATACTTTTGTTTTAATTTATTGATTTCAATATAATCTTTAATACTATCAAAATTTTCTTTTTCATTTATTATTACATTAGTCTAAAATCGTAGACTAAACAAAGGGAAAAAAAAAATATCCGTGTGGTATAGTAATTGTCTCGTTTTGTTTGTAATTGTATGTTTCGGATAACTTCAAATGGACGGTGGAAATGACAAGAGAGAGCGAGATTTGTATAATCTCTGCCATCAAACTCAGTGGGGACCACTCGAAGGCTCTTTATTATTATTGGAAGTTTGTAATTCAAAACAAAAAAAAAAGGTTTTGGTTGTTCGACCTCACTAAAACGGCGCCGTTTATTGGTCGTGTAATTGGCACGAGGACACATCCTCTTTATGTCATTGGCTGAAATCGTGTTGAGATCCTTCACCTGAAAGAAACGAGAAAAGAATTCCACCGAAACATTGTTAGAATAACAAAGTTGATGAATGGATATGAGGTTCTTATGCATGGTAGGAACACAAAGGACGTTTTGAAGATTAAGACGACGAGAGTTAGAGGGAAGAGACGAGGAACCAGTGTGTGTTATGGCAAGTCCGGAGCCGTTGCCAATGATAACTTCATCTCCTCCTTGGTAGGGTGAATGGAGAGATAAATTAGCAAGGTCGGTAGTGACATGATGAGAGGCTCCCGAGTCGAGCAACCAAGATGATGGTTGAGAGGGGGAGACAGTTGCAGTCTGAGCCAATGGTTTCCAAGGACCAGTGGTATGAGGTGGACTGGAGTCGGCAGGAGAGCGGGCAACCGAAGGAGGAAGCAGGCGGCATGTTCGGGCACTATGCCCTTGAACACCGCAGAGTTGGCATTTTCCGAGGTATCCTCGAGACTGTGTACGCCATGGTTGAGATCGGGATTGAGTTGAGCGAGAACCCTGAGCAAGAGAAGGTCAGGGCATTGATGAAGGTTGGGGACCAAAACCAGTGGGAGGGCGCCAAGATCGAGAGGTATGTTGTGTTGCATAAGCCGAAATAGGAGGATCTGAGAGATGTATGGCAGCAAGGTCGACATCAAGACTCAACAGTTTCTCATGTAACTCGACAAATGAGATCGGAGTGTCTCGAGCATGTACGACGTCTTTGATAGTCTTGTACTCATCACCGAGGCCAGCGAGAATTAGATCAATGAGAGCTTGAGATAAAATTGTAAGTCCGGTTTCAACAACATGACGATGTTTACGTTCCGAAATACCATTATGCTCGGGTGTGTGGGGAGGAGAAGTAAGATGCGAAATACCATGACACGAAAGAAAATCTCGAAGTGCAATATATTCTCCACCATTATCCGAATAAAGAGTGACAATTTTTGTTTGAAAACGATTTTCAACAAGAGATTTAAACTTTGGAAAAATAGTCGAAACATGAGATTTGTGCCGCATAGGGTAAAACCATGTATATCGGGTAAAATGATCAACAAAAATAACATAATACTTGTACCCGTCAAAAGAGGTGACGGGCGAAGTCCATACGTCCGAGTATAAAAGTTCAAGAGGTCGAGATGAGGTAAGCGTGGAAGTTTGACGTTAATCAACGTCGAGCTCGGATTGTCGGAGTCAAAGATCGT
The DNA here is from genome assembly GCF_000463585.1 of Tarenaya hassleriana. Classification (NCBI taxonomy): domain Eukaryota; kingdom Viridiplantae; phylum Streptophyta; class Magnoliopsida; order Brassicales; family Cleomaceae; genus Tarenaya; species Tarenaya hassleriana. The sequence continues at coordinate 1,318,355 of NW_010966459.1, forward strand.
GACCGTGTCGCTCGGGAGACCGGCAGAGCTAGAAGGAGAGTCGGAAGAGGCCATAGCGTAAAGAGAAGATCGGCGACGTGCGTGATAGCCGAAGGAGGAAAAAAAAAAGTTTCGAAGGAGAAAAAAAAAAAATAATGTCTTTTGACTTAAGCTCTTGATACCATGATAGAATTTGGTTTATAAAAATGTGATTGAATAAATTTATGATGAGGATTACATCTCATATATATACAATGCATAAAAGACATAATGACATAAAACATGGAAGAAAACATGGAAGAGACATGGAGGAAAACATGGAGGAAAACATGGAGGAAATTAAGTATAATTAGTGGCATAATTTTAGGAAAATAATTGTAATAGATAATAATAATATATCAATATACTAACACTATAAATAGAAAGAACAAGCAGACACGTAATTTTTAGCAAAGATGCCAGTGGAGACTTGCCTTTCTTCCTTTGTTTGCTGGAAAACTTTTTCTCCTTTAGAAGGGCTCGAAGCCAAAGAACGGTAAGTCTCTTTCAGCCGTGCGGCCGTTAGGTCCCTCCCGTGCAGGAAGAACAACGTTTCACTCTAAGCGGCGTTTAGATTTCTGAGCATGCGATTACAGAACAGAATCACATGTGGCTTACCTTGTCGAGTTCCAATAGTAGCCCCTCTGGCAGGGGTTCGGTCGTCCAGATCCCTATTTTCAGCTCTATTGTGCGACAAAAGAAGCAAATGAGGAAACTATAGTAGCTGCAAGATCAAAAGTAAAAACCGAACAAATTATAAATTTGACACCACGGACATTTTAGATCGATGAAAGAGCAAAAAAAGTTATGCGATGGTCCAATGAATTGAATCAATGACCCCCTTTGTTTTGATCTGTTGTCTTTCTGGATATAGAAATGACAATAACTTAATGATTCTCTTTGATAATTCAATAAGGAAAAAGAGTAGCGAACGACAGCTTGAAATTAAACGCAGCTTCTTCTGAATCGAGTATGCATCCACATTCTCATAAGAGCGAGTGAGCCATAAAACTTGATAATGTCTCCCGGATATTAAGAGTTTAAACGGTGAAGAACCTAGGAACATAACCCAATTAGTAAATTACCTTGTATCATGCTGGCGTGTATAGATCCTCATACCTCCCAGCAGTCACAGGCAAATGAAGAATGATCACATGTATGAAATAAATTTTCATAATCAGTTAACAATTACTGATAGATAGACATCACACGAAAAACCAGCCAAACACCACAGTCCGATCTGGCATAGAAAGAAACATCGGCTGCCCCATGAACCGAAGGAAAAATCCGAAGAAAGAAAACTATCAACAGTTCCAAGACTAAACAAACCACCCTCTCTCCCCATTCAGCATCACTGCCAAAGCCTTAGCTAAAGATAGAATCGCGTGGTGGAACGACGAAAATGTTCGAACATCAGATCAGGAAACACCCCCAAGTTATCGCAGAGAAGCCTAGGTTTTCGCAGTCTGCGTTCGGAATTCCTTTCCGGAGGCTAACAAGATGAAAGCACACCTACTCATAGCACCCCATCTATAGGATCCTCCGTTCAACGGTTCCTATTATACTGAAAAGTAACAATGTGCAGGACCGTTCTAACTCCTAAGAACAACACAATGCCACTCTAAACGGATTCATCGCTTGTCATCGCAAAATTTGACAGGCACATGTCTGATGTTCAAGCTCATATGTCCCAAGACAATCGGCATCCATCCAAATCAAACTAAGCTATTTTTGGGCATAAAAGTAGCACGATTGCTTCGAACCTCAAAATGGGTCATGTCTTCCATCTTCGAATTACGGCGACAAGATTCCGGTGCCTCTACAACTGAGATTTATCAAGTTTGGACCAAATTGAACAAAAGGGTAAAAGCCGATTACTTTCTATAACCCCGAATTTCATCGAGCCAGAACCCAAATTACGTAGCGAATCAACCGAAATAAAAAAAAGGGCAATTCAGCAAAGTTACCGGATTGTAAGAGACGAAGGTTGAGGAGCACAAACTAAAGGAAGGAAATAATATTGTTATTATTTTTAGTATCAATCCCTGATTCTTTGCTGTATTTGTTTCTTCAATCATCTCCTCATGCATGTATATATGTCTTGTAAATCACATAATGCAATACACAGAAAACTATTTTCCCAATCTCTCGTTCATGGTATCAGACGCCTCGGTTTAACGACAACCTCCTATCTTTTTTTTTTCCAAAACCTTGATTTCCCAGAGAACCTAATCGGACATGTCCTCCGACGGCACATCCTCCGCTGGCATTCACCCTGCTGCTCCGACTGCAACCGATCCCAATGTCGCTGCCCCCACTGATGCCGCTGCAACCGACACCGTTCGACCATACGATCCCGACAACACGGCGTCTTCGTTGATCAATATCAACGTGACGAACGTCTCCAAACTTTCCGCAGTTTGATTTGACGAATCGGGCTGCCAGAACGCCTAGCAGATTCAAGTGAAGATTCCTAAATTTCCACATTTTAACAGTTAATCTATATTATTAAGGCATAAATTATCCGTATGTCGCCCTTTTGATGTTCTAATATTCCTAAATTTGCTATAGCCTTTACATTCTACATTTTAACCATTTTATTAATGCTTTCTTCGTAATCAAATTATTTTAATTAATCCTTAAATTATTTTACTTATATTCTAATCAAAATAAAATATTTTTATTTGATTTTTCATTATATCTCTATAATAATGACTGAAGGAAGAGTGGATAATATTGCCAAAAATATTTTTTTTATTCAGTCGGCTACCCATCTTTATCCATTTATGTGTTTAAAATATATTAAAAAAATACTAAATTATTGAATTGGACAGACACTAAAGATAAACAGATAAGCATTATGATGACTTCAACAGTGTCGCCTTTCGCTTTTATATCTTTAGATCGCCGTTACTGTCCACGTGTCTCCAACGTTGAATCCAATGGTCCTGATCGATAATCTCAGTCGATGTCTACCGTATCGCCGTGTGCATAAGTACACTCTATCTTACTCTTTTACAGGTTGAAAGTAATCAAGAGAGGATTTGACATTAACACAAAAATATTCACACGTCTGCCCTATATTTTTGTCTTATCTTCAAAATCACACCCATATCTCTAATATCACACATCCCGCCTCTTACCGGAAAAATTATAGAATTCTCATCAAATGTATATATAGTCAAACGTAGTATTACCTGATGACTATAACATCAAATCTAATATTACCCGAAATTCGAAATAATGGCATTTTTATATTTTAGTTTGATATTTTTGTTTTGTCAAACTATTTTATGATTATGATATTTAAAAACATCACAATATATTCACACTGTTAAAGTATCATAAAGTTTTAGATTTCTACTAATCCTCTAAACTGCAAAAAATGCTTTCATCACTTTTTAATTTTTCAAAGAATGTGTACCATTATTCGCATATGAAATAATCCTCGAAATTGGAAAATTGTAAAACCATATTTTATTCAGAATATGTTTGCAATTGACTAATACTCCTATAACTATTTCCCTCAAGAAACTTTTCCAGAATACAATGAATGGATTTTATAAGAATAAATACAAATATAGGCCATTATTCATACGTTTTCAAACATAAGGGGGCTGAGAGCAATTTCTTAGTGAAGATTTTTTGATACTTTTCCTTTTAATTACTGGGATCAAGATCTCTAGCGAATGGGTATTTCAATTCAACGATCGTAGACCATCACCGAAACACTTCCGATCGAAAAGGAGAGGTTTCTTTTTTGGGGGTTTCGGAGGAAAAGACGGGAACTTTCACGGTGGGTTTGTCGGAAAAGATGGCGAGTGTGCCGGAGATAAAGATAGTGAGGAGTGAGAGCTTGAGTCAAAGAAGTGACGTGTCGAGCCCGGAAGCGAAGCTTGGAATGCGAGTCGAAGATCTCTGGGATGTTCAGGAGCCGCAGCTCAGTCCCACTGATAAGCTCAACGCTTGCTTTGAGAGCATCCCCGTCTCCGCCTTCCCGCCCGCACCTGCCTGCCAAGGTATATATATGTATGTATGTGTCCTTGTCTTTGTGTATGCGTCTGCCTCGTGTGTGAATTTTGAGATGTGGGTATTGATCATGAACTTGTTATGATCGGTGATCTTTAGTTTGGGGGGGGGGTATATGTAGATGGTTGTGTCTAGGGTTTGAGAATGTTGTTTGATTGAGATATGGGCACTGATCATAAGTTTTGGTGAATGTTGGTTGGGAATCGTATATGTATGCACGATTTGAGGGAGGGCTTGGAAACTTGGATGCTGATCTTTGTAATAGTTGTAATTATATGTGAATATGTGATTCTGGGTATTGATCACAGACGCTTGCTAGATGGTTGTGATGATTTCATTTCTGATGACGATCTTAGACCGAATCGTGTGAATTGATGTATGTATGTATGTATGTATGTATATGTGATTCTGGGTTAGTGAGACTGATCATCTGCTTTTTCTGGATACCGGGTTATGTTTAGTAGGTGTAAACATGTCTGTGATGATTGTGATCGTTTGGTCGGAGGTAGAATTGTATGTATAACCACTTTTGGGCATTTGGGCATTGATAACGAGCTCTTGGTGACTGTTCTGAAAATCTGAAGACTGGAATCGATCCCATCTTATCATGGACAGCTGAGTTTGAACTGAATTGATCTTTGATCTGTTGCTGATTTGAAGAGAAACTTTGGCCCCAATAGCCTTGGATTTTGGGAATCAGAGCTAATGGAGGATGAACTTGAAATTAGACACAAATCTTATTATGTACAGAGAAAGGAGTTGACACTATGTCTCTGTACAATAAGTAGTCACGTTTTCTGCGAATAGCTTCTGTTCTGTTGTCTCATCTTTCTGAATTACATGCACTGTTGGGTCTAGACGTCGAGATCAAATCCGATGCAACTTTGGCTGAAGCTGTTGAGATACTCTCGAAGCACAAGATCTTGAGCGCACCAGTGGTGAATGTCAAGGCAGCTGAAGATGACAGCTGGATTGACCGCTACCTCGGCATTGTGGAGTTTGCAGGCATCGTTGTCTGGCTTTTGCATCAGGTCATTGTCTAGCCTAACCCTCTATTTGAGATATTTAATCTTTCGATGTTTTCTCCTTTGCACTAGAAAATATGTTCTCAGTCGTTCCATGGAAATATACCAATAGCTTGTAAAGAACGGTTCTCTTTAGTTAAAACAGGTCAAACCATTTGTGGGTTGATATTATTCCGTGGTTTGATATCCAAGCAAAAGATTATCGGTATGTTTTCCACTGCAAAGGCAAACAGCTTGGTTGCCGAACAGTCTCCCTGTCTGAAAGTGATCTTTTACTTGTCTTTTTTTTTCACCTTTATGTGCAGTTAGAACCTCCATCTCCCAGAAGCCCGTCTTCGGTTGCAGCTGTAAACGGAACTTTTCATGATGCTGAGGTTTCAGGCAATGGGGATTCAGCAGTAACATCTGGAAACTTCTTTGAGGCTCTTACTTCATCAGAGCTATACAAGAATACCAAGGTGAGATTCATCGAAATTGGATCCAAATCATCCGATATATCCTAAAAGTTTGTAACTTTCTTGGGTATAATCCCCCACAAGTTCTAGATTTTCAAGATTCTTTTCCCCAACAGGTCCAAGATATATCTGGAACATTCCGATGGGCTCCATTTCTTGCTCTTCAGAAGGAGAACTCCTTTCTAACAATGCTGTTGCTTCTTTCAAAGTACAAAATGAAAAGCATCCCAGTGGTGGATTTGGGCGAAGCAAAGATTGAGAACATAATCACACAATCAGCAGTTATCCACATGCTGGCAGAATGTGCCGGGCTACACTGGTTCGAGAACTGGGGAACCAAAACTCTATCTGAAGTCGGTCTCCCCATTATGTCAAAAGGTCATATGATCAAGGTTAGCTTGTATATTTCTTCAAAGCTCTAGTTCCAAAGGAATTTTAGTGTAGCTTCTAGCAATCATAATTTCCTATAAGATCATGTTTGTGTATCCGATGAAGATGGATAATCTTTGTAAGTATGATATGAACTTGGTAGTTATCTTCTACTAAACTACACTGTTCTCCCTGTTATATAGGTGTATGATGATGAACCGGTTCTTCAGGTGTTCAAGCTGATGAGGAAAAAGAGAATCGGAGGTATGCCCGTGATTGACCGGGAAAGTAATAAACCATTGGGCAACATAAGCCTAAGAGACGTTCACTTTCTTCTCACTGCACCAGAGATCTACCACGACAACAGGTTGGTTCATAGTTCCTTGTCAATGGCTGCTTTTGGGAATGATATGAAGTTTGGTCCCGGAGTTTAATGTTAGAACTTAGAAGCCTCCAAGGCGAAAACTTCCGGTGTGTGACTGGAAAAATAATACATCATGCAGATTGTTGTCCAAAAATGCCCGGGTTTTCACTTATGTGTTCCGATCAACATTCCAAGATCTTGATCTGTCAGCAACCAAAAAAAAAACATTCAGCTCATAATATCTTTTTTGCTCTGGTTGATATATGTTTTCAGGTCAATCACTGCGAAGAACTTTCTAGAGGCGGTGAGGGAGTACTTGGAGAATCACGGGGAGACATCTGCCCCGATGCTGAGTGGAGTGATCGCTTGCACGAAGAACCACACCCTGAAAGAACTGATTCTGATGCTTGATACCGAGAAGATCCACAGAATATACGTAGTGGATGAGGATGGCAACCTCGAAGGCCTCATCACGCTGCGAGACATCATCTCGAGACTGGTTCATGAGCCGCCTGGTTATTTCGGGGATTTCTTCGATGGGGTTTTGCCTCTTCCAGTGAACAGCCGAGTCTGACTTCCAACCAAGTGCCGCCGTTTCAGTGTGTTTGTGATGTTTTGTACGTGTGAATGAATGAATGAAACTGCTGTTTTGGTTCTTGTCTGAACATTGCTTTTGAGACTCCGAGCTTTCTTGATGACAGAATCTGTGTTTATATACCGACCTACGTGTTCGAACAGGGAAATAAAAAAGATGAGCCCGTCTCAAGTTGGATTTCTCATTTTTGCCCCCACCTTTTATGAAGTTGCAAAATTGTCCGCATCTGGGGTAAAGCATCCACCTTTAGGACTATCAATTTTGTAAAATATGATCGCGCCTACTAATCGGAGTTCTATGGTAGATTTCATTTGCAATGATCACCTGCAATTCCAAATCATAGATGATTAAATATATGATCATAAATTATTTCAATTCCCAATAATACACGAAGCCATATTGGAATAAATAAGAATACATTTTGAGAATGTTATACCAATCATATTCTGAATCAACATGATGATGCTCCAAGCAAAACAATTTGAGGATTATCCCGTAGATGCATTAAAGAGAAAAGAGGAAGAAAGAAAATTGTAATTTGGCAGGCGAACTTCTATAAAATTAAGACTTAGCCCTCTATTTTAATTTGGTACAGTCAGGTCCTTAGATCCTGCAATGGGGGAGCAAATAGCAGAAGAAAATATAAATGACAGACTCAGGGCTCTTGGAACTTGATCAAGATCTCGTCCATCCGTGGCTGATGTTTCCTTACCTGAAACAAAACAGAAGCTGTGCTGTTTCAGACCAGATCTCACGACCAAACTCACAAACAAGATTTCATATTGTAGAAGAGTTCACTTTGATGCCGGCCATGGATAAGAGCCTGTTAGAAGCTACATAAGCGACATCCGACTTGGTTAGTCTCTTCTCTACAAAATATATGACCTCAGCAACACCAGACTGCAAAAACAAGTCCTTGCATATAAGCTCACAAACCGTTAAAACTATCATAAGAACCGATTTTATATGTTAAGTATTGAAACGATTAGAGGGCTTGCAAAGAAATCATCTGACAGGGTTACCTATATTAAGGAAACACAACCTATTGATTAGCATGGATGCAATTGACGAACCTGGATAATAATCTTAGCGCACTCGTTGCAAGGAAACATCGTAACATAGAGCTTCTGCAAAAGATTTAGAGGAAGTTGAAAGTTAAAAACCCTTTTTGAAAACATTGATTGTTCCACATTTATCTTAGCACAAGATGTTATCACACTTTCATTTTCTCGAGTTCATCTTAGAACGTGGAAAATGGAACATTACCTGTCCGGCGGCGGATGCATGGTTTGTGTTCAGTATGGCATTAACTTCAGCATGGCAAACATAGCTGTAAAACCAGAATTAGGAACACAAAAGCATACCAATAAACTGAATGGACAATCAAACTTGAACCATACAGTGGTAGCTGGAACCAATGGAATGGAATACTCACGGGTACTTCGTCTCCAAAAGGTCCCCAGTTTTTGATTTCTGAAGAATTAGCACGAAAAGATTTACTACTAACCTTCCAAAATACATGATGATGAAATTTACGTATATAAACCTCTACTCGATCAATTTTACCCGAAATAAATCTCTGCTTTTAATCAAATGTAGTATATTTGAACTTGATACCGATGGTAACTTACTATGTGTGTTGAGTCCAAAAACATTCACCAAAACATTTCTTCTGGTAGATAAATATTATACCTTAGCCCAAGGAAGTTTGTCGTCTGAACAACCTCGAGGAAACCCATTATAACCAATCCCTAAACAAAAGAAGGATTCTTTTATTATACTGATGCAAAAGACAAGGTTTTCCTCAGATCGATTATTTTAGCCGAAGCGATCTTACCAAGGATCACACCATCTTGGCTTACCAAACAGGCACCCACCTGTTGCAGCAAAAGCAAAGATGGATGGTCATTTTGAAAAATTCCACCAATAGATACTATTGAATTTGTGGACCACTCTGTCACTCTAAACACTAAACACGGAGATCTTACGCCCGTAAACCTATACAACCTGAAAGTCTAATGTATCGACTATTTAACTACATAACGATACCTGCCAGCTCTAATCTTTAGATCAATATAAAAAACCTCAAAGAATCACCTCGGCGCCATGTATACATGGAAGAGGCTTTAGGAAGGAGTCCAGGGAATAAACATAACCTCACTGAAAAATCAGAAATAGCCACCAGAAAGGTGGAACTACCTGCCTGTTAGGATCCTTTGATCGTTCCGCTGACAGAAATGCAATCGCCATGAAGTAATCATCCCATGTTAAGTATCTGGGTGGAAGCATCAAATTAAGCAACACGAATTCAGGAAAAGGCTCCAATTCTATCGGAAGTAATCCTAAAGCGTTAACATTTAAGATGAGACCTGAGGCATAAATCCTACTAGAATCAGAAATGTATAAACGCAGGGAAAATCTAACACCTTCCCGGGAGATGTCACCAAATTCTAGCTAATTATCTCATTTATTTCAACAAAATCTCAGAGAATCTTCACGTATGTAAGCCATCGGGAAAGTTCATAGATTTCTCTAGAATTAATTCTGGCTAAAAACTGAATCGAATCACGAGAAAAGGCCCTAATTGATGAATTCGTTAGAAATTCGACAAACCCTTTTCGTTTCGAAGGATCAAAAGGATCCTGAGCCGGGAATCTTCTGGAAAGTTCGCCATTTTGTGTGGAAGCAGTTCTTCGGGAGTTGGGTTTTCTAAGGTTCAAGGGGAAGAAGCGAAAAGCAACCGCTGAAGTTAAAGCACCAAAAATAGCCGCCGTAGAGACAAGGGCAAGATCTCGTGAGTTCATGGAGCTTCACGAGGACAAAGAAGACGCGAGAAAATCTTCAGGGAAATTTTCCGTCCGGCGAGAAAAGATTCGTTCTGTTCTCTGTAACCTAATCAGCGATAAAATAAAGCGGGAAAACTATGAGAGTGAAATACACGCGCTCCTGGTTTAGGTTTCGGCTCAGGAGAGATTGCTCGTTTATCGGTTTAGCTAACATTCCGGTTAAGGTTTGGTTTTCAAAATGCGAAAACCGGATTGGTTGTAATATTATTTACTATTTCGGCGCAGGTTTGCATGAAAGAATTAGTTCTTTTTTATTTATTTAAAATTTCAGTAATGATAACGATTTCTTTCAAGTATTATACGCATTTCAAGATTGGTCGTGCCCTTGTTCCGATCCAGATGGTTCTAAAGAATTAACTAAAATCATTCAACGAGAGATTGAAGGCTCAGGGCTCGATTCTTTATTCGTTAATCTATCGTCCGTTAGTTATGACGTCGATAGAAATTTATCTAAACAATGCGTTCAAAAGATAATAATTGAAATTCTCAGCGATATAAAAAAAATCATTTTCAACATTTTACTTGTATAGCTTTTGATATTTAGCTAGGTTTTTTTCTTGTCAATTGTAGACTATACATATATATGTATATATATATGTATGTAAAAAAATGATAAATACCAAGGATATTACTAATGATTTGATATTAAATTATTAATTATCTTGTTAAGCCCTCTGTTTTTTTCCCACAGAAACTCCAAACACAAAACGTTGGTTCAATCAGAGTGTCTCTCCGATTATATGTATAAATATATAACATTCTGCAAGTGAAAATGATAGGTACTAAGCTATAGCTAAAATGATAATTTTGGTATTATGTTATTTAAAGAGGTTATAAAAGGAGCTTTTCGAACCCATTAATCCACGTGCATCTCCAATTATTACACAACCCCTTCATATCCTTTGAAAAGTATTAAAAAAAAAAAAGATAACGTAAAGTGAGTAATTATAAAAATAGAGGAACGAAAAAGATGCGAAAAAAATTAACGACATTAAAAAAAATCAATAATAAAAATAAAATGACTTACAAAGTTTCCTCATGGCCAAATAACGCGATCCGTTATTTCTCTTTGGCTCTTCTTCAACGGACGCATCCTCTTGGCTCGACATTTATTTTACTAAAATACCCTCCTATTACTGTAAAACGACTCTAAAAAAACGAGGGGTTAATACGTCATTTCCAGAGGCATACGTCCGACTGTGTGTGTTGTGTATGTGTATATATACATATGGGAACAGACACACGACACCTGCGTATAAAGCCATTGGTTTTGCCACCCCACTTATTCAAGTAGCAGCAGCCTTTTCCCCACCCAGCGAGAGAGAGAGAGAGAGAGAGAGAGAGAGAGAGAGAGAGAGATTGTTGATGGCGGAAGAGGATCAAAAGGAGCTTCAGCTGCTGCCGTCTCAGCCGCCGGATCAGACGGTGAGAAAGCTGAGACCGACGGTGCAGATGATCACGGACTCCTCCGCCGTCATACACCACGATCTCGACCTAAAGCTGTCCATCAGCCTCGCTCCCATCGCGGCCTCGGCGGATCATCATCCGTACGGAATGGAGGCGGTGAGGTGGCAGGCGGCGGAGCAGATAAGGCTAGCGGCCGTTGAGAAGGCTTACGCCGAGAGGGTCAGAGAGTTGACGCGGAGGGAGATGGAGTTGGCTCAGTCCGAGTTCGCCCGTGCCAGGTACGGTGTGGTCGATCTGATCCGGTTTACTTAACCGGGTCTTTCAGGTCACAAACAGCAGCAAAAAACAAGGGGAAATCAAACCTAGACATGGTGGTTTTTAAGAAGGTTTACCAACTAATAATAGTGACAGCAACACCGAGAAGAAATAATCCAATGGAATGCCTTGAGACTTCCACATGATCATTATAGATTCGAGAATATTCTTGCTGTCAAAAGGATCTCATCAAGTAGTAATGAATGATATTCCGCCTTCTTTCCGCCTTAAATATAACTATATAGTTAGAATGTGATATATAATGTTGTAAAGTATATGGTATAATGGGAAAAAAAAAATGGTGAGCAGGCAGATGTGGAAGAGGGCGAGGGAGGAGATAGAGAGGGCGGAGAGGTTGAAGGAGAGGGCGACGAGGAGGATAGATCCGACGTCGTGCATGGAGATCACCTGCCACTCCTGCAGTCAGAGGTTTAGGCCTTATAATTAATCATCTTCGATCTTATATTATAATTGATATATTTTCAAAAAAATAACTCCATAATCAAGAAGTTATTTGTCCCTTTTTTATATATAATTTCCTTCTTTTTTGGGGGGTTTGCTGTTTTCGGGGGGTTGGAGTTTGGTATATTAGGTCCTTTTGTTTCCTTGATATCTAAGGAAAATGATTAATAATAGAAGCATGATTTGTTTTTGCCCCTGACGAGGAAAAAAATTACACATTATAACCCAAGGGGTTATATATTCTTTATTTATTTTTAAATTTTTTTTACTTGATTTCGGTTTAATCATTTAATGTATCGTGTCGTGAGACAGTTACATGAATATATATATATATGTAAGCAAGAAAACGAAGAGTCACTAAAAGGGGATTGTCGGCTTGGTGATCATCACTCATATATATACATATACGTATATATATATATTCTTATGCATGGCCTTTTCAAATTGATTAATACTCAACATCCTCGCAAGCATTTTCTCCTTGGTAGAAACATTGATAAAAGCCACGTCGTTATTGATTTTTCTTGAATGTTTGTTGATTTGCTTGAGAACTACGGAACAAGGGGAGAGATGCAGAGGTTAATGATTTTAACGGCAGAGGCATGGAAAATGTGGGAATGGGGGCTGTGTCTCATTAAATATGCATGGTCTCGACTCATTTGGTTGGTAAATAAAATCATAGATATAACTGGGAATAATGATTGCATGCATGTACATATACACCCCGTAAACATGCATGCATGTACATGATGGATATAATGATTGCATAAACATGATCATCATTCGACCAAACCTCTTGATTAGATCCATAACTCTATATATATATATATATAGTACATCACCAAGAAACAGAAACACGAGAACATGGTATCTGAAAGCTAGATAGAAATGAACACAAGCATGCTAAAGAAACATAAATTTACTAGGAAACGTATCTTAACATTATGACACTTCCCTTGAGTCGGTCAGCTTCGGCTGGTTTATCTGCTCTGCGTGGTTTGCCGGCTATTGCATGGAGCTAGTCGTGTGAGTTTACTGTCTGCGATACCGTATCATTCGTCCGGTCATTGGGGCTGCGAGGCATTGTGTTGTCCGGTCCGAAGGCCGAGTGCGGGTTCCCAAACGTTACAAAAAAAACATTATCTGACGCTGGCGTGGATGCGGAACTGTAAAGGCCTCGATCGGTAATAATTACTAAGGCAATGAAACCCTAAAGACCGTTTTTTTGAGACACAAGAGAATTAACTAATTCACCAACACTAACTAGTACACAGAAAATTGTATGCATGCGTAACGCACATATAAAATGCTATATATATATACATATATGTATGTATATGGACATGTGCCGTATAGTTTTGGAGATGCCACTTTGGTCACTTTCTAAGGGGAGATATTGTAATTAATCTACTTTAGTACTAGCTATAGTGTCAGGCTAGCTCTCGGTGATTTTCTTTTTTACCAGGATATATATAAAGTGTTTCTTTTGATTACAGAAGATGGTAATGGAAAAATTCAATATACATATCATTGTTTATCTATATATGTACATACTTATCTATATAAAACGGTCCATACACAGTGATGCAGCCGTATTATTCCATGGAAAACTCAAAGAAAAGACAGTAGAATATATGAGGTAAAATCTTCGATATCATGAATCAAACTTGGAAATCAAGGAAAACCAAAGGGGTCATGCTGACCAATGGAACTTTTGATAATGATAGAAAGATGCAAATGAATCGGAACAAAAAGCATGCAAGCTAGTAAAAGAAGAAAGAAGAAGAAGGAGAAGAAGGAGAAGGAGAAGGGAGAAGAATGATTGATATATCAAACGAACAAGACAACATGGGGTGGGGAAAAAAGATCCACTTGTCTTCAACTTCTTCTTCTTAGCCCTTTCTATCCCTCTCTCTCTCTCTCTCTCTCTCTCTCTCTCTCTCTCTCTCTCTCTCTCTCTCTCTCTCTCTCTCTCCCAGTTTTCAATACAGAAACACCAAAAAGAAAAACCATAAATCCCACTGACCTTTGTCTCCGCATCCTTTTGCTTTCCTCCTATACGGATTAGGATGGATGATGATCAAAAGAATCGGTTTTGGGATTCAGTGTAAAAAATCAACCGTGGAATCTGACATGCTATAAATCATATTTCTTGGTGATAATGATAACTCCGCAGTGCTTTTCTTTTACTTTATTTTAACTTTTTTTTTTATATTCAGAATTTATATATCTTATGCAGATGTATTTCCATTTCATATTTCCAACAAGATTCAAAATACAAGGGTTTAATGATTGCAATATATATATACTGTAGAGGTACATACATATATGTAAAACAAACACAACAAAAAATGTTACCTAAAGCGATGAAATCAAGATCGAGTATCGCCAGAATGATAGAGATGTGTCCGTAAGATTGCAAGACAATGGAAACTGGTGACACATCAACACACAAACCACAACCCCTTGTGACATAACCTTAACATTTGTCTTTTCACCTTTGTCTCTATACACAAGATTTGTAACTACATGTAGACTTATCATATATGTATGTATGTATGTATGTATATATACAAAGATATACATCTCCAATCATATTAAATTTGAAACCAAGTTGTGGTTTGTGAGAGAGAAAAGATGAAGGAGAGATCCATCATTTTCCAAAGGGTATTTCCTTTTGACCAGCTTTTTCACTATATTTTTTTTTTCTGCATCCCATGTGGGTTGGATCCTTGCTTGTCCCCTTTTATTAGATTTTTCCCCTCGACAAAAAAAATAATAATAATTTTGATATGATATTATTTTAAGAATGCATTGTCTCTATATTTATATTCGATTATGACAGTGTATTTGGTGAATTTATATGACATACATATATCGGTGGTCCTTACACAAGTTAGTGTGATTATGGTAGGTGTTAGTCTTAACTATATATATATTTTTTAAATGAAGGAATTTATGTAAAACGATTCACAAAAGATCCTTTATTCATTGGTTTCTTTTGGAAAAGATCCTCCCACGCTTAAGTTGGCGCATGAGGCACTAACGAGGAAGAAGAAAATAAGAAGATGGAATATTGATATAAATGGTATGAAAATCGAATAAGTTTTTAAATTTTAAATTTTGCACATTGGAATTTTCGAGTGGGATTATGATGTCATATGATTTAGCTTCTTTTTTTGTATACCATTTTTGGATCAATATAGATAATAACCAGATCCATGATGCAACATTAAGTCTCTCTTCAAAATCCAAACTCACATTTGGTACTATATTGTGTTTCATCCAAAAAAGGAAAAATATCGTGACAACAAAAAATGTTGATCAAACATTATATATATGTGTGTAATTTCTGCAGCATTAGGGCGCTTATGGGTCAAGTATCCAACATCTAAGAATATAAAATTGGATTCTTAAATTTTATTACACAAAATATTTGAGTTGGCAATTAATTTTTTTTTTGTAGGGATTAAAAGACAAAGGCCAAATCCCTCGGGAGTTGAGAGCGGAAGGGAATGAAAAGATAGTAGTAGAAATGGTGGATACAGTGCATGATGGAAGCAGCTACACTATCATTTTCTTTCTTCCTGTATGTATGTATGTATGTATGTATGTATGTATGTATGTATGTATGTATGTATGTATGTATGTATGTATGTATGTATGTATGTATGTATGTATGTATGTATGTATGTATGTATGTATGTATGTATGTATGTATGTATGTATGTATGTATGTATGTATGTATGTATGTATGTATGTATGTATGTATGTATGTATGTATGCATGTAATCTCTCTGCAGCGTGATGGATTTCAGTTCAGATTAGCAGGTGGCAATTACTTTTAGGTATTTTTTCTGGGGATGCGCAAGTGATCGCTAAAAAGACGTTTCATTATTTTTAATTAACAACAACAATAATAAATTAATAATATTAATAATCACACGCATTTAAAATCGATAATAGATTAATAATCTCTCTTTTTCATAATAATTTATATTTTAAAATTCTAAAACAATAATTATTTAGAAATGAAGGGAATAATAGTTTTTTGAAAAGACTGAACATACAAGTAGAACAGAAACCCACGTCCCTTCTGTGGCGGAAAAAAAAATATGATTAAGATCAAATGTTTTTGTTTTGTTTTATTTTATTTTAGTTTGAAGAAAACATGTCTTCGGTAATAATAATATGATGCATCAAGCAAGCAATATTTTCTTTTTTTTCAAATATTTCTACTTATTAAAATCCAAAAATGTCCTTTTGTGTTTTTTTTCCTTTTTCTCCAAATAATATAACATAACTCATGCAATAATCTCGAGGGTTATCTATCTATAGTATTTATATTAAACTACACAACCCTTGAAAAATAATTAGTGGATTTTACCAATTCGTACGGAATCAGACTAATTCAGTTTGAATTAAAAAAAATATATATAATTTCGAATTGGTATTGAACTAATCTCAAACCAAAATCCGGTTCGATCTCGATTTCAACTTGAAGGGAGAAAAAGAAAACGCCTGAAATCCTAAACCGGGTTTTGCAAATGCAGACGCAATACTTGTATCAATGAAATGGGCCTCGAAAGCACATGAAGTCGACCGACGAATTAATTATCTCGAATTGGACATCCATGGCCCATGACTTCAAATACATACATACATACACATATACACTGAACTCAAGTTTATACTTTATACACAAGAGGCCCATGAAATATAGCTAAAACTTGAGTAGAGACTTGCATGTACCGAAATTTATTTTCTTAACCGAAAGAAAACCAAAACTTTAACCGGTTTGGTTTGCTGGTTTTCTTTCCGTAAATTTCAGTACATGCAAATCTTCTACTTAGGTTTTACCTATATTTGGTAATCGATGCCATATCTTTTTATTTATTTTGTCCATCCATTGGATGATACAAACCGAACCAAGTCTTAATTTTACTACTAAAACCAAACCGGTTTATAAGGAAAAGAAACTAACAGCAATTACCAAACCGCGCAAGTTCAACACAAGCACTACGAAAGAAAAAACATACCCATTTAAGTTACCTTAATGCATAGAAGGGATCGGTCCCTTCAGTATTTTGTCCGGCCATCTCCTTCTGTAATGACATCCTTGAAAGCGCCACCGCTCGGGATCATCGGGAGGACGTGCTCTTGATGCGGAACGATCACGTCCAGCAAGTACGGTCCCGGAGTTTCCAGCATCTTCTGTATCGCCCCTCGGAGGTTTTCTTTCTTGTAAACCCTCTCTCCCGGAATGTCACATGCTTCTGCAAACTTCAACATGTCTGGAAATATCTCATTCTCCTTTGCCGGGTTCCCTAGATAGGTGTGAGCTCTGTTGGCCTTATAGAACCTGTCTTCCCACTGAACAACCATACCCAGATGCTGATTGTTCAGTAAAAGAACCTTCACTGGCAGATTCTCTACTCGGATCGTGGCCAACTCCTGCACATTCATCATGAAGCTTCCATCTCCATCTATATCCACAACAATGGCGTCTGGGTTTGCAACTGCAGCTCCAATGGCGGCAGGAAGTCCAAACCCCATGGCTCCGAGTCCTCCTGATGTCAGCCATTGACGAGGCTTCCTGTACTTGTAGAACTGTGCTGCCCACATCTGGTGTTGCCCGACTCCTGTGCTTATAATGGCGTTTCCATCGGTTAGCTCATCGAGGACTTGGATCGCGTACTGAGGAGGAATTGCCTCTCCGAATGTCTTGAAGCTCAGCGGGAATTTCTGCTTTTGCTCTTTCAACTCATCCCGCCAAAGGGCAAAATCAATCTTGAGCTCATCTGCTCGGTTCTCGAGTATCTTGTTCATCCCTTCCAATGCCAACTTCACATCCCCACACACCGAGACATGAGGTGTCTTGTTCTTCCCGATCTCAGCCGAGTCAATATCGATGTGAACTATCTTAGCTCGACTCGCAAATGTCTCGAGCTTACCCGTCACACGATCATCAAACCTAACCCCAAAAGCGAGCAAAAGATCGCTTTTATCCACAGCGTAATTCGCATACACAGTCCCATGCATTCCGAGCATTTGCAGGGATAAATCGCAGTTACATGGGTAAGATCCAAGTCCCATCAAGGTACTTGCAACCGGGATTCCAGTAAGTTCGACGAATCTATTCAATTCATTGCTCGAGTTCAGACATCCACCACCAACGTACAACACCGGTTTCTTAGATTCCGAAATCAATCTAACGATTTGCTCCAAGTGAGCTTCTTCTGGTGGTTTGGGCATTCTAGACAAGTAACCGGGCAATCTCATGGGCTGTTCCCAATTGGGAATCGCAAGCTGTTGCTGAATATCTTTGGGAATGTCAACCAAAACGGGTCCGGGTCGACCCGTCGTAGCTAAGAAGAAGGCTTCCTCAATAATCCTAGGGATATCATCTACGTCCATGACAAGATAGTTATGTTTCGTGATCGAACGCGTTACCTCTACGATCGGCGTCTCCTGGAACGCATCCGTACCGATCATGCGGCGAGGGACTTGACCCGTGATGGCGACGAGAGGGACACTGTCGAGCGAAGCGTCGGCGAGGCCGCTGACGAGGTTGGTGGCTCCCGGGCCGGAGGTGGCGATGCAGACGCCCGGTCTCCCGGAGGAGCGAGCGTAGCCCTCGGCGGCGAAGACGCCGCCCTGCTCGTGACGCGGGAGGACGTTTCGGATGGTGGCGGAGCGAGTGAGCGCCTGATGGATCTCCATCGACGCGCCTCCTGGGTAGGCGAAGACGGTTTCAACGCCTTGCCGTTCGAGGGCCTCGACGAGGATGTCCGCTCCCTTGCGTGGCTCATCGGGGCGGAATCGAGAGGCGAAATCGCGGGTCACGGCGGGTTTTTCCGGAGAAGTTGGCGCTGCGGCGGAGACATTAGTGGAGGAACAGGAGATGGAGCGGGAAGGGCAACCCCGGCAGGAGGTGGGTTTATGGTAATTTAGGGGAAAGGGAAGGGCAAATCTGGAAATGGGTAAGGGAGATTTGGAGGAGGAATGAGAGGGTTTAGTGGAGGAGATGGAGATCGTGGAGGAGATGGCAGCGGCCGCCATTGGAGCTGTCGGAAGAAAAAAATGTAGACGGCGAGGGACAGGAGAGTGGAACGTGTGATTATGAAATCATTTAAAAGAGTGACCCCATGGACTTTGTCGAATGACGTAAATACCCTTCTAATTCTTTTCTCTTTTGTTTCGACGTACCAAAACGAAATACTCTATACATTGAATGTTACTAATACTATACACTAATTACAACTTACTAGAGAATTTGAATAATTTTCAAAATCCGATTAGTGGAGTGACCTTTTATTCATTCATCAATCATCACAATAATAACGATCCACTTTCATTCATGTATAGAGTAAGCAAGTAGGTGTGTTGCTGAAAATCGTGATAAATTACAAACCCAAGTGGAGATTTTATGGCCGAAGTTGTTCCCTCTTGGGCCCGTTGCTTGGGCTCATTTTGTGGCATCCACGTGTCGCTCTTTAACTAAGATTAGGCACACAATTAAGAACTGGCATTTTGGTCACGTGGAAATGTCGGTCTATTGACAAGTCTGTAATTAGGTGTCGCCCTCGCAACTTCTTATCCTTTTTGCGCATTGAAGAGAGCCAAAAAAAGACGGGGAAGTTCGTTGGCTTTTATAGGTTTTGTCTCCATATGCCTACAAAAAAAAAATTGAGATACCTTACATACTCTTATTATTATTATTATGTCATTAACATGATCTGATCGAATTGATTTCATAATCAGCCAATCAATATACAAAATGAATGATTAGTGCTCTCTTTCGGACATGGCGACATGTTTCTAGAAGTAAAAGAGCGAGGGATATCATCAAATAACGACTCCACCACTACAAGTCCAACGCCTTGTTTTTTTAATCAGGAAACAAACACGGGTTTCCCGAGACAACGGATTGGAAAGAAGAAAACACACACACATGTGTATATATATATATACACACACATAACATATACGTCATTTATATCGCATTTAAAAGAGTAAATCTTCTACTAATCACTATTCTTAGTGGTAAAACGTCACAACCACAAAAGTGTGGGTGGTATTGGTTTTGGAACACAGATAGAAATGAGGAGAGAGAGAGAGAGAGAGGGGAGATCTTACCACTTTAAGCTTCACTGATCAAACACAACCGAAGAAACATTCCATTTCCCCTGATGTTAAGTTGCGAAAGACTTGAGTCACTAAAAAAAAGTTAAAAGGATGATGTTAGAACCATCTCGATTTTAAGTTACTAGGGGAAAGAAACATCACACAAAACCAAAAGGTAAATTCGTATACGAGACTAAGCATTAACTTAAAAAAGTGACACATACATATGATGCAAAATTGAGAAGAAAGATACAATCGATGCGGACCATGAGTGAGGAAAGGAGGAAACGGACATTGAGATGAAACTATATATATAAATGAAGTGAGGAGATTGAGGACGAGACATTATCATCAGAAGAAACAGAAGATGGGGTTTGGTGGTTGTAAAAAGCTGCTTTTGGGGGTAGGGATGGTGATGATGGGTGTGTTTGGATTCGGGTCTTTGAGCGTTGGAACTGAAGAGAAGAGTGGGTTAGTGAGTTGGGGCAACAGTTATTACCAAACATGGGGAAACCCCCCTCTTCTTCTCAACCACACCTCTGAGCTCCAGCTCTCTCTCGACACTCTCTCTGGTTTCTTCTTCTTCTCACACTGAAATTTCATGCGTGCATGCATGTATGTATGCACATCAAACGCACACACAGAGACCATCCATGCATGTATGCACCCACACACACTAGTGCATCTGGTTCTATGCCATGCATGTGTCAGAAAACATTCACCAGTGTTGGATTAATTTTTACACCAAATTAAGGAGAACACAGACAACACTAGAACTATTCTGCTCCCCATATTTGTTTCAGAAGCTTCCTTTTATAAGTGACAATGCTAACATCACCAACGACAGGTTGCATCTATAGATTCCATACTGATGAATACTGTGTGTATATTTGTTACAGGTTCTGGGTTTGAGTCCGTATCTATATATGGATCCGGATCCTTCGACATGAGAATAAAGGCACCCGACAATAACTCCACTGGAGTCATCACTTCTTTCTACGTAAGATTACCAATCCACATCCACATGCACACGCAACTCTAGGATTTTGGTAGTTAAAAAAAGAAGATGAAATTACATACCTGGGCTCTGAAGCAATGATTGATTGTTTGTTGTGGCAGTTAACTTCTCGTTCTAGTCGCCATGATGAGGTCAGTTTCCAGCTTTTGGGAAGCAATCGACCGCCGTATATGCTGAATACAAATATGATTCTGTATGGTGAAGGAGGCAAAGATCAGATGTTCAGGCTCTGGTTCGATCCAACCAAAGATTACCACTCCTACAGGTTTCTTTGGAACCCACGTCAACTAGTGTGAGTGTAATCGTGACATTACCCCGACTATTCGTTCGCAATATATCCCCCAAGATAGATCATGCCATCTGATGCATTCCTAGAATTTCAGGTTTTATGTGGACAATACACCAATCCGGGTGTTTAAGAAGAATCCTGGAGTTTACTACCTATCAGTTCAGACAATGTTCGTAATGGGGAGTGTGACGAGTCAAAAAGGTGTGACAATTGACCCGAAGCAGACGCCCTACACGGCATGGTTTCAGGCATCAAAGATCGAAGG
Organism: Tarenaya hassleriana; assembly: GCF_000463585.1. NCBI lineage: Eukaryota > Viridiplantae > Streptophyta > Magnoliopsida > Brassicales > Cleomaceae > Tarenaya > Tarenaya hassleriana. The sequence continues at coordinate 1,339,940 of NW_010966459.1, forward strand.
ATGTATAACAACATTTTTCAATATAGAGAGATGCATAGGCCCCGAGTTCTGGTGGAACCGTGCAGAGTTCTCGGCACTAAACCCTAGAGAGAAGGAACTATACAGAAATGCCAGGAAGACATACCTGGATTACGACTATTGCTCCGACAGAGCACGGTATCCTCGGGAGCCTCCAGAATGCAGAATCTACGAACAGTAAAGCTCACATCTGTTCGGGCTCTCGTCTCAAAACACACAGAGAAAAAAAAAACTATGGACAATATATGTTAGTGTAATATGTTGAAGTGTAATATGTTGACTGAGTTGTACCAGTAAAATACTGTAACTTAAAATAACAACTTAAACTTTCTTACTTAACACAGCGGGTCACAAGGCAAATAACAGATGATTCACAGGTTCATGACTGATACCTCATCAGTAAGAACCAAAGCTGGACAAGTCCTCTTGGTTCAAACTGCAACTTATCAGATGTAATCAGACCAAGAAGGCAAGAAGCAAATGGCTAGAAATAAACTATGAGCATGGGAGAAAAGGAGCGGAAACTGGGAACTGCACATTAGATATATAGTTAGGCGAGTCGCAGCCATTATGGTTTTAGCTGCATTAACTTATAAGGTAACAGAGCAGAAGACGAGTTTTTTTTTTCTTTTGCTTTTTTTTCTTTCAAGTAAGCCCTTAAATTAAAAAGCAGACATAAATCAGATGCATGCAAAATCAAGGAAGCGTCGACTGAACTCCACTGTCTTCAACAGCAGCACCTGGCGGCGAGACCTCAGGCATCTGAAATCCTCATGATCAGCTGCAGAAATTATACGAAGCATTTTAGAAGGTGGACTGACAAAGAAGAGAAACACAGAGCAAGATGGCATTTGAAATATCTCAAAGTTGCAGTTTTGGCGCTGAAGAAGATGGGCAAAGTTCTCTAGTCTTGGGCAAATTGTACAGAAGGTGCAGTAGATGGGCACAGGATTTTGGAGCAAAATCAGAAACGTCAACACCAGCTGTCTGGTGATATTTTCATCAACGATAGTGAGTTGAGAGAATGATATCCATGTCTATATCTTGGATAAAACATTGCAGACATATCAAATTTGGTTGAGCCGACCATATTCAGAGGATCAACAACGAGATCAAACAGGCACAAAACGGAGTAATCAGCAAGCAGGTTCAAAATCCCTAGAATCAATTCAAAGTCAGGATCAAAATCCCTATTCCAAAATTGATCATCGACGCGAGTCCTAGAAACCCTAGGCGACCACTCGAATAAGGTACATTACCCCAAAAGAGAACAATAAGGAAGGGAAGCATCATACCCTTGGCCTTCGAGATTCCCCTGGCCGCTGGTTCCTCCGCTACCGTACGAAACCTCGTCGGCCGAATTCTGCCAAACGCTCTGCCATGCCTGGGACGGCGGTTGCACATAAACTCCGGTGGGATCCACGGCAGGCCTCCCGATCATCATCCCGCCCGGACCCACCGTCGGCTGACCCATCGGGGGGTAATAGTACGGCACCCCGCTCGCGGTCGGTGTTACCATCCCGCCGAGCGCGGCCTCGTCCTTGATCTCGTCCCTGGGAACGATATCGACGAGGAAATCGAAGATGTCGGTCCTCGTGATCGCCGCGGCGATATCGTTTTTCTGGAGGGTGCGACGCTTGTTCTCCTCGGCGTGGAGCCAGGATCGGATCGTGAGCTCGAGGATGAAGAGTTCGCAGGCCTTGGCGAAGAGGATCGGTGCCTCGGCGGAGATCATGCGAACATCCTCGTCGGCCTTCATAATTTTCTTGATCCGAGCGAGAGGGAGCTGGTGGTTTTTGAAATCGTTGACCTGCTCGATCTCCTGACGCTGGTACGACCAGAACATCTGCAGCTGCTGCTGCTGTTGCTGGAGGAGGTGGTGGTAGGGGGTTCCTCCGGCTGCTGCGGCGGCTGAGGGGACGATGCCTCCGGAGGCGGCGGCGGCGGCGGACGGAGGAGGAGGAGGAGGGTAGGCGGAGGAATGCGGCTGCTGGTTGTTGTTTTGGTCCATTTTGGGAGTGTTCGGTGGATTTTTTTTTTTTTTTTTTTTTTTTTTTTTGAGTTTGTATGTTACAGAAAGCTTGTGCGGCTTCGTCCATGGTTTGCCAAAGGTAAGAGTTAAACTTTCTTCTCTATTGGTAAGTAACTTGGGGGATTAAAAAAGGGTCTGTAATCGGAAAACGAAGGTTGGTTGAGGTGAGGTTAAAGCTTTGTTTCTTGTTTCAATTGAAGCTTTTGTATTTTTTGTATTAGCTAGTTAGTTTCTCTTTCGTCTATTTTCACGTTAGAGCCATATCAAGATTCTACTACACTAACCAAAACCTCAAATGAGGGAACCCAAGCAGGAATTTAAGGTGGTAGGGGGTTCCTCCGCCGGCGGAGACGGAGACGGAGCCGGGAGGGGAAGGAACGACGACTCCGGCGGCGGCGGATGGAGGATGAGGAGGGAAGGCGGAGAGAGGAGGTTGCTGGCTGCTGTTGTTGTTGTTGTCCATTTTTTGGTTTTTCTTCTTTTTTGATTGGATCAGAGGGTGTGCGAAGTTTTCTCAAGGGATTGAGGGTTTATTTGGATAATGTGGACGGCGATTTACCTGATACTGCCCTTGCTTTTTTATTTTTTATTTATTTTAAATAATTAATTAATGCCTAATTTAAATATATACCTGGTAATTTTTATTTTTAATTTATACACTGCCCGAGAGCTACCCTCACCTTCATCTTCTTCCCCGACCTCTTCACGGAGACTACAGAGGAAGTGGTCACTTCGGCCTGAAAAGACCGACAGAGCTGCCTCCTCTCTCGGACATGACAAGTGAGCTCCAATGTCTTTGGAGGAGAGATCGAAGAGTTCCTCGATGGTCGCTGGTGTTTGACGAATGCTCATACTCCATTCTTTTTTTTTTTTTGATAATCCGGAAGTTCACCGAGCCTTTGGCCCGACTACATCTCCCAAAGTACCGGGGAAGCCCCATGTGAATGCCCCTCTCCACACAGTCACAGTGTTTGTAGTTTTAGTTACGAATTAACTAAAAGAAGCCAGAGAATGTGAAAAAAACTATTGAATGCAAAACATTTGATAACATTTGGGAAGAAAATATTCAACAACGTGCGATACTTATTGTGTTTGTTTCCCGGGAAAATGCGTATGTTTTCTTTGTCTGGATCAGTTTCCATATCTTTTCAGAAGAGACATAACCCCGAGACCAGCAACTAAGGCTGCACCGGCGGCTACTGCGCTGTAAGCCGCGGCCCATGCATCCGACTGCGAGTAGTCCACCGACGACTCAGATCCCGAGGCTCTTCTTCCTCTTCCTCCTCCTCTGCCTTCTTTAGAATAATCCAAATGCAATCTCAAGCTCTGTAGAATTGACACAGACCATCAAAGCATATTCATATATGCAGACAAGACAAGGTGAATTGCTCTGTTATGAGACAACGTCATGACAAAAATGGCTGCCTGAAGATAATAAGTTAATGTACCTTCCAGCCGATTGCTCTTGCGTGCTCTGTGGCTGCCTGAAGATCGCTATCCGATGCTAACAAGACTTTGTCATGGTCTTCATCTTCATACTGCGCATTATCCACACCAGCATTTAATCAGAAAGCATAAAACATTACAGTTTTATATGAATGAGTTAGTATTATCTACGTACCAAAATGTATGGCAGGTTATCAGGGTCGATATCGTCCCCTATCCTTTGAAGAATCGCGGTTATCACATCTGTCAAACTCTGAGTATCTGTGGTGTGTTCAGACGAAAACCACCAGCATTTTTTCAATACTCGATATACACAGAATGCGTAGTTATCTCAACTGACGAATGATTTGGTGACAATAGCAAAGGTATCGAGTACCGGTTATGAATCTGTGCATTCTACCCTTCTTGTCTTCGATCTTGAATGAGAACGTATTTGGGAAATGGAAAGGTTTTCCTGTATCAGCTTCGGATACAACTTTCAAGGACCCCTCGCTGAAATGTCACCACCCGGCCCAAGAGTCAGCAAACGAAAAAGGTCCCAGAATGAAATAAACTATAGTGTGGCGAATTTTATAATAACCTCCTAGTTTCGTCGTCATCCTCGTTTGGAGGCAACGCCATTGCTGAATCCCAAAACCTTTGCATCATTGTGTTTGTCGCCTCGTTGCTTACTGCCGCAGTGCTTCCGGCCTGCCAATGTCAAATTTGTGATCAATTCAAACAGCCTAAACGTTTTAAACTATGCAAATCAACGAGCCGGCATGAGATAAGAAACTGTTGAAATAAATCGCAGCACGAATCTCGCAACACAAATGTTAACTGAGATATTGAGGCTTAAGCCATCTGAGGGAGTCACTGGAATCAATCCATCATGATTCATGCATATATTATACTTGGAAATGTAAGTTTTGCATCAGAATATTATAAGGGCAGGAACATTTAAATCCGAGAAAGAACTTACCGTGGCGATAGCAGCATGAGTGATATGAATCACATCAACGACAGCAACTACATTCCCTTCTGCAATTTATGAAGAAGAAAAAAAAGCTTGCCGTTTTACAAATGTTTGCATCTTGCTTTTCACAAGAAGAATATACCCCGAGTGGAAAAGGAAATAACCTTTATCAAGTATGGGAAGGTGTAAGAACCTTCCATCATGCATGATGTGCAAAGCATCGACGATCGGCGTGTCGACTGTAGCACATTCTGGGTTCGGAGTCATAATCTGTGCATAACGGTTCACATAAACGTGCAAACACAGAAGAAATGAAACATGAGGGTTTCATCGGTAGAGAAGCAAGATGTTGAAGAAAACATGTGGTCATTTATTACATAAAGTCATACATTGGAACAGCAGATGGGTAGTTAAAATGAAACCAGAAGCTCAAAATACAAAAAAAGGAAGTTCCGACAGTGGAATAAATGTCGCCTTTGAATAATGTGAGTCCTAAACACCAGACTTGTAACGAATATACAAGAATATAGAAAGCTTAATGAAATCATTGTTCCTAAAAGTTTGAATAGTCGTTTCGATGTAAACGCACCTTTTCTACTGTTGTCTCAGCTGGAGGGAGATTTTCAGCCACAAGCCGCATCAATATATCCTTTGAACTAGACAGATGGAGAATCAAATCGATATACTTCAGTTTATAAGCAACTGGACAGACAGAACAAGATGAGACATAAGAAAAGAAGTATAGCATAAAGGTGAAGTTCAAACTGAGACTCACGTTACAATCCCTCGGAGCTTGTCCTCTATCATCACAACTGCACAGCTCACTCGAAACTCAAGCATTTTCTGGGTCACTGCTACCACTGTATCAGCTGCCGAGACTTTCAAAACCCTAAAACAGGATCCCCCATATGTCAAACAAACGCAAATCACGGGACAAAAAGAAAATTTTAAACGAACAAAAGAGCAAAGAAGGTATTACCTACTTTGTATCCTCCGGGATAATGGTTGACAAAGACGGTCTAAACATCCGGTCTCGCAGTGTTTCGATAAAGGTGTTGGGAACTGCATGTGAAGTCAAGCAATTGACAGAACAATGATAAGACAGCACGAAAAGAATACAACTAGGATTAGTTCTTCACCCACCGGACGAGGTTGTTCCCCAGCTCTTCTCGACGCCTTCGACAGCAGCAGCTATGGCCTTACCCTTCTCTGCTGCCCTCTCCATACGGGCAATCGCGTCATACAAACATTTCGATATGTCTAATAAAGCAATGACGTCTCCATTTTCAACAACAGGTAGATGTCTGAATTTTCCTGCATCAGGACCACCTCGTTAAGCAAACTAGGCATGGATAAGAAAGCGAATAAATACCCCCGAATTCATAGTTGAATAAATACAAACCTAGCACCATCTTTTGGAGGGCTTCGACAGCAAGTGTTTCGGAAAGCACGAAAACCGGGTTCTTGGTCATAACCTTGGAAACGGGTGTTTCCTCGGGATTAACTTCCTGCGCGATCACTCTTAAAGCTATGTCCTGAAACCCCAGAAAGGTAATACATTAATCATCATGTTATAAGTTACTGGGAAAAAACCGAGATGTTCAACAGAAAACAACAGCATTACCTTGTCGGTAAGAATCCCACAAAGCAATCCGTGAGAGTCAGTGAGCAACAAGGCATCAACTCGCCGAGAAGCCATCCGTTTACAAGCATCCAAGATGATTGTGGTATCTGGAACCGTAAGGGCTTTTGACAGCCTCAACCGTTTAACAGTTCGCTCTCCTGTCAAACTCCTGTTCCATAGCCAACCACCATTACCAGATGCAAAAGAACACAATATCCAACTTCTTGCACAATCGAATCATAAATCCAGTAATAGATAAGGAGATGGTATTTTAGAATTCCATTACAGAAACTCGTAAGTTTGGATATGGAATTAATAGACCGAAGGGGAACCATAACCACGAAAACTAGAAGAATCACGCATGAAGCCTGAGACCCAGAATCGTTCTCGAATATATCCATAAAATTGGAGGTTAGGGTTTCATATGATATAAAAAGGACCCAGGAAACGTACAAAGACGGACGAGGAACAGTAAGAGATCTCCGGGAGCTGTCGGGGCCGCCGGCGGCAATGTCAGAAGGTTTCTTCCTGTGCAACGGCATAGAGAGACTTCTCCTCGATGACCCGCCTTGGCTAGCCATCTCCGACTCCAAAATTCTGGAGGAATAAACCCTAAAAAATCTTCGGAATCTGCAGAATCGAAACCAATCGATCTCAGCTCAACAATAGGAAAATACAAAGTCTAACATGATCCCAGGAAAAGGCAAGGGGAATCACGAGAGCTCACTTGTCAGGATCTTAATGGATGGATATCAAATACTAAAGTTGACCAGCTTAATTCGACAGGAAATCTCTGTAATGGATATGGGGAGGTTGAAACTGAGCGGGAAAAGAGCCAAGAAAGCCCCTCGACACTATCTTCAACGTCCGTAAGAGAACGAGAAGAGAGGATACTTGATTGAAAGGAAAGGAAACTTCCCAGGAAAGTGACGGAAAATCTGAGAGAAAACAGAAAGTTATTCTTCTTTTCTTCCTCCTCTTCCAAACGGATACTGAATTGGCCGAGAGGTGATTGTTGCCTTCTTGGCTTCTTGTTTTGTTTTTACGAGCAAAAGGAATGCGTCCATGATGCAAGTAATTTACGCTTTTACCCTCGTTGACGATTACGACAAGTCTCATCTCACGCGTACAAGACCACTTCGATCTAATGTTTTGGTAATAAAAGAAAAGGAGACAGAAATTGCATCCATAAAATAAAATTGTGCTTTTTGGTTATATAATCAGAACTGAATGGGTTATTTTATATTTAAGTAAACAAATAAAAAACTTATATAATTAGTATAATGCTTTCCGATGATAGATGTCAATATTAAGGGCTAATCTTATCCGAAGTTTAAGTGCAAGCAAGCTATATTCACAAACAAATCCTCCTTGTGAATTTTATTTACAGCAAATCAATTTTTCGTATAATCATTAATCATGTCTGGCATTTCACATTTTCTTACAATTATCTCCTATCGGGCTTGGAATTATCAATGTTCACTACCAATATTTTATTGTACCAAGTTATTGAGCCGACACGGCCCATATCAGACGGGTCAGGTAAGTCGGCCCAATACATGAGGACTTTTTCAACAGTCGGGCCAATACACGATAAAGAAGACAACTGGTCACGTGTCTCGTCGTTCAAAAAGTTCTTCGACGTAACCGCACGTGACATCGCCACCGTCCATTTTCCCTCTACACGTCGAACGAGAAGCTTCTTTTCTACAAATAAAAAAGCAAAACCCCACTCTCTCTCTCTAACCTTTTTTTTTTTGAATTTCTCTGATATTTTTCTGTCTAGTGTGGGAGGGGAACAATGGCGGATTGGGGCCCGGTGGTGATTGCGGTGGTCCTCTTCGTGCTTCTGTCACCGGGACTTCTCTTCCAGATTCCGGCGAGAGGCCGAGTCGTCGAGTTCGGGAATATGCAGACGAGTGGCGCTTCGATTCTCGTCCACGCCATCATCTTCTTCGGCCTCATCACCATCTTCACCATCGCCATTCACGTCCACATCTACACCGGTTAAGTATACAGATCGTACGCTGATGGGTCCAAAAAAATGTTTGTTTTCGGTTCGGGAACTTGCAATCGTTTACTTTCTTCTGTTTTCGCTTGATTTGAATTCATGGTGACCGACACATGTTTGGCTTCTGTGAATACGAAACATACCGCTATGTAATTTTGAAATGGGTCCTGATTTCGTTTTGGCTTCGGTTTCTGTCTCGACTTCTTAATCGCGCACACTTATTTGTTGGGTACCAATTGGATTTGATTTTTTTTTCTTTCGGGATCTAATTTTCTCCGATTTTAGTTTAGGGGTTTCTGGAGATATTTGAGATCCAGTTTAATCTTGTTTCCGTGGTTTGTGGCTTTCAGTGTTTGTTTGGATGCATCATAGGATGTGAGCAGATCGGACCAACTCGTTTCCAGCAGTTCATTTTCATTTTCAGGCTATCTCGTTAAGTCTGTTTTTATTCAGGTCAAAAAAATTTTGACTCAGCACAAATCGCTTATAACAGAGTTTATATTTTTCTAAATATCTAAAAAAACATATAAAAATTATAATTTTCTAAATACCTAAAAAAAATCGTATCAAAATATACAAAAACATATTCAAATAATACATCAATATAAAAAAAACATATCAATATATATCCAAATCATACTGATATTCATAATTAGAATTCACGTATAAAAAATCATCTTCAAATAAATCAAATTATAATCCATCCATATAAAAAAACCATTTTCAGATTCTAATCCATCATGTACAATGAGTTTTTAATCCATGTACAAAAAACAATCTTATCATCTAATCCATATATAAAAAAAATTATCTCCAAATCAAAATATTATACCAAACAATATCAACACTTTCAAGTTTTAACGTAAAAAAAATTTTTTTTACTCTAGTTCCCGAACCAACTCACGAACCGACCGAACTAGCTCGTTTGGACTCGATTCGTGGTGAGATGGGTCAACCTCAGTTGACTCGCGAACCAACTCACTCAACCCATTTTTTACTCTAGTTCCCGAACCAACTCACTCAACCCATTTTTTATTCGGGTTCAGATATTCTTGGTTTGTCTCGGTAAAAAAGAGTCAACCTCAGTTGACTCGCGAACTCGACTCGTTTTGAAATCCTAGATGCATGGCAATATGAATTTGCTCTGGTGAGTACTGCGTTGGGATTTAATAGATAATAACACAATTTTCCGTGGAATAACGAGATTGAATCAATCTTGGATTTGGTATTCGTTCGGTTATGTATCTACCGGTTATGTCGAAAATTGTACCGTTCAGGCTTGGGTACTAACTTTTACCCGGTTTAGTTTATGGTTCATGGACTTGTTGAGTTGTTTTTTTTTTCTGATTTATCCTTTATGAGAAAAGTCGGTCTGGACAATCGACATAACAAGCACGCTACTAGAAAATGTCCGGTTCAGATTTCGGTTTTGGTCTCTGCACAGATTGAAATTGAAATTGAATGAACTGATAACTGGGTGGGTATTGGTATCAGTCAAGCCCGTCGCCATATTGATATAAATTTTCTTAGTGGAAATCAACGGTTACTTTTATACCAAGCAATCTTTTTCTCTTCATCTTATCTAGAATTTAAAGTTTTTTTTATTATAAGATATCTAGGATTGAAAGTTACTTTCTTGGGGGTCCTTGATCTCTTGCTTTCCGGATGAATTTAATGTAATCTCATCTTTATGAATATGGTGTCTTATAGTGAATCTCATCTTTTACTATGCCGTAATTATATTTATATATACACCTCGTGGTTTATTTTAAATCAATGTGTTATAAGGATTTTTCTATTGTCAAATTTTGATTTGATTTTCAACGTCAGTGGACCCTCTGCTTCATTCAGAAGAATATGTTCTTAGTCAAATTTGCAGTGATTCAATTGATAAAGATATGGTAAAACTTTTTTTCAATTGAGATTAGAGTTTTCATTTGGACATTAATATTTATTTGTACTTTCTCTATCCTCTAAAATATCTAAAATATGTAATTGGATCAAAAATTCGATAATTTTTAAAAATTATATAAAAACAATCAATTCATTATTCCAACCAAATAAATGTTATATATCTCATCATATAAGGTAGGGATGTCAAAATGGGTCGGGTTATACGGGTCGACTCAACCCGACCCACTTATAAATCCAAATGGGTTATCCCATTTGGTTAATTTTTTAAAATGGGTTAAATGGGTTTTGGCCCATTAAACCCATGGGTTAAATGGTTAACCTATTAAATTCATCATTATATATTTAGTTAAAATTAAATTCATCTTTTAACTAATTAAAATTGTTATATTTAGATATATAAAAATTAACATATATATATATATATATACGAATTAAATCGAAATATTTGGTATCGTTTTCGAATCAAATCGTACCGAAAAATTATGTTTTGTTTTTGCATCAAATCGTGCCGAAAAATTTGAATCGTATAAAAACTCGATACCGTTCTGAATCGAACCAAAAAAATTGGTTTTGTTTCCGAATCGAATCATATCGAAAAACTCGGTGTCATTTCTGAATTGAATTATGCCGGAAAATTCGAACCGTATAAAAAAACTCGGTACCGTTCCGAATCGAATCGTACCGAAAAACTGGATATCGTTTCCGAATCGAATCGTGTCGGAAAATTCGAATCATATAAAAAACTCGGTACCGTTCCGAATTGAATCGTACCAAAAAACACGGTGTCGTTTCCGAATCGAATCTTGCCGAAAAATTCGAATCATATAAAAAACTCGGTACCGTTCCGAATCGAATCGTATCAAAAAACTCGGTGTCGTTTTCGCATCGAATTGTGCCAAAAAATTCAAATCGTATAAAAAAACTCGGTACTGTTCCGAATCGAATCGTACCGAAAATTCGCATCATACCAGAAAACTCGAACCATTTCTGAATCGAATCATATTGAAAAAATCGGTGTCGTTTTTGAGCCGACCCGTTCAAAAAATCTAAACGACAATATTTTGAAAACATCGAATCGAATTTAAAAAATAAAAAAATCTTATTTTTTTTTAAAGAAATATATAATTTTGCTTATAAACTATCGAATATAATATAATATCCAGTTATATATATATTTTTATTGAATGGATAAACCAAATCGAATATTAAAATGATAATTTCTAGGTTATATGAATATACATATTAATAGTTATATGTATATAAGTAATTTGTGAATATAAAAATGGATTTATATGGTTTATACAGGTTTAATGGGTCGACCCAACTCATCCACTATTATTAACGGATCGACCTAACCCAACCCGTTTATCTTTCAAATCCAAATGGATTAGACCCAAATGGGTTGAGCCAACTCAATTGACATCCCTAGTCCAAGGTGTTGTGGGCTTTGAACCAAAATGAGCAATTTCATTGTACAACATCTCACCCTACAAAATCACACGTCATTAGGACAACCAAAACTAAATCTTGAAATGAATAATGGAGTTTAAATGACTTTTATGAATCATGAATATTCAATATTTGCATTTTTTTTAAATGGGATAATTGATGAAAATTTTGGAGGATGTACTTGTACCTTTATAAAGTACGGGTCCTTTTTTTCAAGCTTTATTAAATTAAGCCCAGAGTCAGGGGTGTGGTAGCTGAGTAAATATTTCCCATGTGGACAAAGGAGCGTCCGTTATTAACGGCCGCAGTTTAGCGCCGTTAGTTTCGAGGTGGCACACGCGGGATTGACGTGGAGAAACAACCGAACCAACCAAAACGGCCGTTACGTCATCATTATGCCGACGTGTACTCGTCAGCTCTCGGATTCGTTTTTCCACCATCATTATATTTACCCAGATTCTCTCATTATTACTCGAACAAGGACCGCGAATTTTGTGAAAAAAAAATTATTTTGTATAAATATCGCCATTAGATGGATTTAATTGCACCATCTATTTTTTTTTTGTAAAATATGTAATTTTTTTACTCTAATAAGAATAATTTTTTTAATCAAAATTTAAATGCTCAATGGTAAATATGAGACCAACCGTTTTCTCTGTGATACAGAACCTATTAATAATTATGTTATTTTATTTTTGAATATTATATCGCTTTCACGGTAATGTTATAATTCATGGATACAAACAATATCAAATTTTTTATCCAAAAAAAAAAAAACAATATCAAATTGTCAGTTACATTGGTGTGTATAGCTGCATTTTTAATTCTTTTTTAGTTCTGATATTAGCCAATAGATTCACTATACTAATATATTACAAAGGGTGGAGAGGATGACAACAATACGTATATTACAATAATACCCTTTTATATATGTGTGTGTCTTAGTTTTAAAATTCATCCAAAACATTTATATTTGGGACGTTTAGTATAATAATCCAAAAGGTTTAAGTATTATGGTAAAATAACATGTTTCATATATTAAAAATTTTCTCTAATGGTTTTCATTTTGGTGATATAATATTTTCATTAAATGTGCATTTTGTCCCGCACACAAGGCTCCAATTATTCCCAACAACTATATATATATCATTTAAGTATCATATATATATACACATAATAAATCCATAACAAACTATTAAATGAAACGTACGTATATATACTCACTTTTTTTTCGCTTTTTATATCTCCGAGAAAGAGATGAACCATGTGTAATGGACCTCGGGAATACAAAAAAACTCGTCCACAGCTCACACGCACCACACGTGTGACCCTTATCTGATGCCACGTCATCAAGCAATGCATGAGAGAGTGATGACGACGACGGCGAGGCTTTCGCAAATGACCAAAAGTGCATGCAGATGAATACAAATGCGAAATCATAATTAATATTATTAAACCAGAAAATAAAATAATCTATTCTACATTTTTCTTTTTTTCCCCGTCCGACCTTTTTTTGTTGTTTTAATTTGCGTTTGAAAATATCCTTGGATTTATATTTGCTATAAATTAATCTAATTTTTAGTTTAAGTTTTTAAAAATTAATAACTTGGTTCGACAATTTTTAGTCGAATAATGACACGGCGCATAATACGCATTACACATTGCACTCGAATAATCGTATAACGATAAGAACAGCCCTTTAAATGTAAGAATATGATTGGATATATTGTTTGAAATGAATATTTTTGTACTAAATTCTACTGTAGAATCACGTTAATTAATTATTTTCGATACAAACTAAAAAGCGGTTGAAAAGAAAAAGGTAGCATATACATATATATACGTTTGTTTTGTCACGTATAAATCTTTTGATTTAAGAAAATACGAATTTTGGGTCAGTTTTATGATTCCGTTTGTGACAAGTCATTAAAATTCTATGCCCATATCATCATCCGAACAAACAAAACACATGTTTCGTGTTCGTTCATGGAGTTCATGTTAATAACATGCATCCATGCCTTTTGTTTTGTACCATACATGTTGCATGAGCTTTTGGTTGCATAATTATTTAAGGTATGTGTTATCTGAAATACGACTAGATTATAATAATTTGTAAAATAAATTAACTACAGTGTCGGAATGATAACATAACCAGCCGCCAGTTAGTTATGTTTTTCTGTCTCAGCGATTAATTATTTTCACTTTGTCTGATTGCGTTTTGATAAATTCTGTCACAAAAAATTACTATTTGTTTTCTCTGATTGCGTTTTTGATAAATGCGTCAGAATCCTCAGTCGTTGTCTTTGTTGTCAGCCCTCATTTCACTGCTAATTAATTCAATCTTGAGTGTGTATCTGAGTAATTAATACGAAATACCAAATTAATATTTTGTATTATGGTTACAGAGAGCACGCATATTTCATGTTTAAAGGGAAATAATAAAAAAATTACCGTCTTTTTTTCTGAATTATAATTATAAAATTAACTTTTGCGTGAATATTAAACATTTCTTTTCAGATCTTGGGGTCCAAAGCTCCATCTTGTCCAAAACCCAAGTGGTCTGTTCTGGTTTTGAGTGTGAGAGAGAGAGAGAGAGAGAGAGAGAGAGAGAGAGATTTAAAGCCTTCTCTATGGGCATAAAATTTTCGTGCACATAGAAAGACTCGAACCCCAAAAGAAGAGAGAGAGAGAGAGAGAGAGAGAGAGAGAGAGAGAGAAGAGAGAAATCAAATGGGAGAGGTCCAAGAAAATCCCAAACTTTTATGCTCTTTCAAATCTCCATGAAACTTAGAGGAAAGCTTACATTTTCGCAATCTCTAATTTAACTCTCTTCGTTTTTTTTTATGAAACTGGTTCAGGAAGAGAAGAAGCCTGAAGCGGGGGGAGAGGAAACGAAAATGGAGGAGAAGAAGCCGTCGGGAGAAGAAGAGAAGAAAGAGGAAGAGAAAAAACAGGGATCAGAAGAGGAAAAAGAAGATGCTAAGAAGAAAGCCCAGGAAGGATCTAAAGATTCTCAGAAAGATTCCAAAGAAGATTCTCCTCCTCCGCCTCAAGAGATCGTCCTCAAGGTTTACATGCACTGTGAAGGCTGTGCTCGTAAAGTCCGCCGCTGCCTCAAAGGCTTCGAAGGTATATCATATATATATATATATACACATTTATCTCCACGTATCTGTGTGCGTATATATGTACAAATATACATGTACGAGGAGGTACATATATGTCTGTTTTCCATGTTATATACGCCAATACATGTGTATATCGTTGTGGAGTGTATTGGTTGTCATTGATTAAAAATTTAATTTTGTATTAATTATCATTAGTTTTTTATTTTTTTAAACTAAATTTGGGAATATGTATTTTATATAACGGACGGGGATGGTGAAAAACGGATAAAGGAGTGGAAGAAGTGAAGACGGATTGTCGAAAGGGAAGAGTGGTGGTGAAGGGGGAGAAGGCAGATCCGTTGAAAGTGTTGGAGAGAGTCCAACGGAAGACTCACCGCCACGTCGACCTCTTGTCTCCGCTTCCTCCGCCGCCGGAGAATAAGCCGCCGGCGGTGGAGGACAACCCTAAGCCGCCGGAGGACAAGAAAGAAGAGGTATTGTAACAATAAAATTATGATTTTTATTTTGAGGCATTTAGGATTAAAATTTCAAAAATTCAGTGTAGTTTTTAGTATTTATTTTTTTATCAATTTAAATGATATCAATCGTAATAAAATAGATTTTATATATTGGAGATAGTTTTTCTTTATGTGTCAGCAAGATGGTCCAAATCATAATACATTTAGTATGAAAAATAATTGATATATCACAAAGTTTGATGCGTTACGTTAATACCATGGCAGAAAATTTGATTGATATAAGAATATAAATTGAAGTGAAATTCCATGCTATATTTAACATTTGGGGGAATTTCGGACAATTCAATTAATTGGCTCCATAAAGTTTTATCATATGTAATACTCACGATTATTTTATAATTTCCTATTTTTGTTTATTTTTTAAATAATTTTATTTGGTCGTGTGATTGTTAATGGAGCAATGATCGGGTTTTGTTTTCCGGCGAAAAACGGTTCAGGCTCCGCCGGTGGTGGTGACGGTGGTTCTCAAAGTTCACATGCACTGCGAGGCTTGTGCCATGGAGATTAAGAAACGTATCCAAAGGATGAAAGGTACTCTTCCTTTTTACATTTTCCACCAAATTTTTTTTATAATATACATACATACATATATATATATATATATATCGAAATTAGGGCTATCATTATTATTAGAAAGAAAGTTATTTTTGGATTTTAGTATATTTTTCGTCGCTTTTGTTTTTAAATACTGTTAGATAAAAGTTATTGATTGCTTGCAAACCATCCACTTATATATTTTCCTAACTTTTTTATTATAAGCGTAGATTTTCCACTTTATATCACATCTCTTTATGTTTTCCAATCGACGTTCGTAATTCTATTTTAATTCTTGTCCATGGAAATTCAAAATCAAGATGGTGCATTGCTTCAGCTTTAACATACACTCGCACATGCCATTACATAAGCACCCGTCACACATCATACCATTTCTCTGCAACATCTATATATATATATATATATATATATATATATATATACACATTTGCGTTATTCCATTCAAATTAATTTGATGTATGTACATAGTGGACTCTACGAATATAAATATACATTATATGATAAGTTGAATTTCCATTTTCCAAAACTTGTTATGGCATCAAATAGACGATATACAGTTTATGGAAACAACCAAACTATATAAACTCTCCATAATTATCAATACTTAGTTATATCTCTTTTTTTTTTTAAACTATTTTTAGGTGTTGAAACAGTAGAAGCCGATCTAAAGAGTTCACAAGTAAATGTGAGAGGAGTGTTTGAGCCGCAGAAGCTAGTGGAGTACGTCTACAAACGCACCGGCAAACACGCCGTCGTCATTAAGGTCGACCCTCCGCCCCCGCCGCCCGTTACCGAGCCTCCGACCGCCGCCTCGGAAGGCGACGAGAAGAAGAAAAACGAAGGGGATGGAGATAAGAACGAGACCAAGACCGAGGATGGAAAACCATCGGACGAGGAAAAGAAAGAAGCGGGAGGCGGCGGGGAGGGAAAACCCGTGGAAAACACGGGTAGCGGGGAAGGAGGCGGCGGTGGCAGTGGGGACGGGGCCGAGGAGGGGAAAGTAGTGGAGGTTAAGAAGATGGAGAATCCTTACTACTTCTACTATTACTATCCACCGCCGGTGGCGGTCGAGATGTACGCCTACCCGCCGCAAATGTTTAGCGACGAGAATCCGAACGCTTGTTCCGTAATGTAATGCGAAGGAAACGCGAAACGCTAGAACGCTAAACGCGGACGTAGAGGGTAAAATGGTAATATTAGGTAAATTTTGGTTGATGGGGTTGCGTTGCAGAGGAAAGTGTAAGGAGCATGTGTGGCCTCTGTCTAATGTTATCTGCACACCTTAAAGTGTGACTATAGACAAAAACTGTCTAATTTTGAGGTCATATATATACACATGCATGCATATATATGGTGTAAGTTTTCTTTCATCATATGTATTTTTAATGTATGGTTTAATATTTTAAATAATCCAACAGTTGTATTTAATCAAATCTTTAAATTTCTAGATTATATCATATTTAATGATATGGGCTTAAGGCCATTTAGATTGGGCCCAAACTCGTTCATTTAAAAGCCTTTTATTTAAGGCGTCTTTGGCAATATTAAATGAAGATAAATCTGTATTTATTTATACAGTTCGTTGGTTAAATTGGTTTTAAATAGAAACATTTATCTGGTACTGGTATGTTTGAATTAAATAGAGTCAGTCGTATTTTTGATGTTTTCTATTTATATTTATAGCAGGATATCCAAATTAAAATTGCATACAATAAAAACACAAGCTGTATTCAAATATGAAAGGTTTCTATGCATTTAAATACTGGATTTAGGATTGGTTATTATTTATTTATAAACGCATTATTATTTTGTGTGTACTATGTATATATAGATGTATATGTATATATTTTGGGTTCTTGCCGCGATGCGCTTGTTTTAGTGAAAATATCTACGACTACAAGTACAAGAGCCCGCCTTGTGTTCCAATTTTGGCACCAAAATTTTTGAAATCCCCAATTCGTTTAAGTCTTACTTCCATTTCTTGATTTAGGGTTTTTCGGTTTTCTCTGTGTAGAACCTCTGGATTTAGGGTTCGTGTTTGATTCATCCCTCTCTCTCTCTCTTTTGGTCTTGATTCCTTCTCGGCTCCCTCTGTTTGTTTCCGATGGCTACTGAAACCCTAGAGGAGAAGAAACTGGAGACCGAAGCTCCGGCAGAGGATGGAGGTGGTGTTGGTGATTCCGGGAAAGCTGTTTCTCGGGAAAGTGACGAGGCGGAGGAGAAAGACGAAGCGAAAGAGAAAGAAAACGGTGTAGAGAGCGAGGAAGAAGAGACGGGTCAGAAGGGGAGTAGCGGAATAAACAAATCGGTAGATAACGAGCCGGTGACCCCGCTCAGTGACAGGCCTACCAGGACGAGGAAGAAGGTGGAGCGTTATTCGCTGCCCACTCCTTCGCGGTCCTCTGGAAGCAAGTCTGTATCGATTGTTAAGGTATAGCGACGTAAATATCGTTGCCTTTCGGATTTGCGATACCGAATTGTGTAGAGCTTATTTTTGAGTTAGAAATTGAATGTTGATCTCCGATTCGGGTTTTGGGGATTTTTCCAGGGTCGTGGAACAATCCTCAGGGATATCCCAAATGGTACGTAAGCGTATTACTTCTACTTGTATTTGTTTTGCTGCGTTTCGTGTGAAAAATCCTCAGGGATATCCCAAATGGTACATAAGAGAATTGTTCTTAAAGGAAGTAATGGGACTGTTTTTGCTGACTCTTTGTGTTTTAACTGGTTTGGCCATCTTGAACTCGCTTCTGTATTGCTATTGATGAGCTCTAACGCATGCATGAGCTATCAGCTGCATCAATTGAAGGCTGCTTGTTAGATTTTCTGGTGCAAGGTTTCCTCTTTAAGTCTGTGTATCATCTAAACAATGGATCTTTTTTTTTTTTGGAGTTTGTATCTTCTAGTTGTTGGAATTAGTTTGGTTACTAGTATATGCTGATTGAGCCCAACACAACCCTTTTTCTAGAAGAGAACCGACATCCTCGTCCATTATCTGATTGAAGAGCTAATCACACCATGAAAATACTGTAAAAGGATACTTGATGGGAAGATGACAGGCTGTATTATTAATCCATCATTTCTTAATCAATTTGTATGCATCAAAAGTGAAAGTCTGTAAGCTTTGTTTAGTGTTTACTAAATTATGTCTCTTTTTCTACTTGAATATTTGTTAGCTGATAGTGTTATGTTTCAGTGGCTTATAAACTATCCAAGAGAAAACCTGACGACAATCTCCTCTTACTTCACACCATCCTTTATGGAAAGAAAGCAAAGGTGCTTTGACAGCTTCACATCATCTTGTTTTCCTCATTTGATTTGTATTTTCTCTTTGAGCTTCTATCTCTATATGTTGCACACATTTTTTCTTGGAATATCAGTTTTTTTTTTTCACTAGAGAGATTGATAAGTTAAGCCGTTTCATTGATCTGCAGCCACAGATGCTGAAGAAAAACATTGGCCAGTTCTCAGGCTTTGTATGGTCAGAGAAAGAGGTAACCCCTTACATAAGGTTTTTGCTTTGGGATGTGTATGACGTGCCTTGTGTTGAGAGTGCTATATATATAATATCCAGGAGGAGAAACAAAGAACAAGAGTGAAGGAAAAGCTCGAGAGATGTATCAAGGAGAAATTAATCGATTTCTGCGATGTGCTGGATATACCTATAAACAAGAGTAATGTGAAGAAGGTAACTGATTCAAAAATTGAAGTTTATCTATTTATCATGTTTGTTCTATTTTCAATTCGACTAAATTTTGTATATTTATCCGTCAGGAAGAACTCTCTGTCAAAGTGCTGGAATTTTTGGAATATCCGAAGGCAACAAGAGATGTCTTACTTGCTGACAGGGAAAATGTATGTAACAGCTGCTTATTGTTAAATTGCGTTATCGTTGCACTTATCGTCGATAAGTAAGTACTGACTTCTTTTGTTTTGAGTTTTCTATTTTAGAAGCCAAAAAAGCGCAAGGTTACTCCGAAAGAGAATTCTGGGGAAGCATCTGAGGTTACAACCAAGGTTTGTTGACTATAGCTTTCCAAGGCCTGATTTATATCGTTATCTGTCTAATCTAAACAGCTCTTTTTCTACCTTTGATTTCTGTGTGGATGGTGAACAAGCTGAGTCAAATGTCTTTTTGGCTCAACTTAAGACCTTTCCGAGTTCTTTATTCTCTATAACTGTTGTGAGCACATCTAGCTCGACCTTCGCATTTGTTGTGAAGTGATTCAAAGTATGTCTTTGATGTGCTCTGATTTTAAATTAGTTTGTTAAATTCTCTCAAGTTCTATTTCTTCTTGTTGCTCTTGCATGATTCCTCATACTTTAAAATATATATTTTGTTTCTGCCACTATTCCCCAAGTTCCTCCATGATGGTTTCCTTTGGTGCTTAAACTGCTCATCAAGATTTCTGTAAGGTTCGATATGACAATCATTTTCTTTCTGGAGGCTCTAAGCGACTTAATTTTATCGGTTTGTGGTCAGCGAAGAATTAGATTGTTTGGTGAGAGTTACCCAGTTTCCATATTTTCCTTCTGTGGTTTTTTGTGCTTCCCCATAAAATATGTATATTGCTGGAAGGTCAGATTACAAGCATTAGCATGGAATCATGAGAGGCTTCTTTTATATTTTTCATCTGTGTTCTTGGCATGACTGTTAGCGCAACTTGAGATTTGTTTATAATGTTGAATTGGCTGGCATAAAAATGCTGTCATTTTCTGTTTCAAATGCGCAGAGAAAAAGGCAGCCCAAGACATCTGGAGAGAAGCGAAATCAGCCATCTGAAACTGAAGAAACCAAAGAGGAAAGAGATGATGCGTCAGAAGGAACTAATGATTCTCATGAAGAAGATGAGGCACCACTGAAGGAAGAAAGCGATGACATAGATACTCAAACTGAAGACGAAAAAGATGAAGCTGAGGGCAAACAGTCATCTGATAAGAAAAGCTCACAGAAAAAGACTGTGAAAGGTAGCTCTGGGACCAAACGTGAGGATAAAGCAGCTTCTACCAATCAAATGACTAAGTCGACATCGTCCTCGACTAAGAAACAGAAAGTTGAAAATGAGGGTCAAAAGGATCAGAACGATTCCTCTGAAGGGAAAGGCAAGAAACGATCAAGTAAATCACTGGCCAAGGATCTAGGTATAGAGCATTCTCATCTATGACGAGAGCTTAATTTCACCATTATTTGGATGATGATTTTCTAGCTTTCTCTGAAGGGTTTTCCTTACTGTTTGGTACTTTCGTGGGACAGGTAAAGAAAAATCAGGTAGGAAAGGTGGAGCAGAGCCCACGACAAAAGAGATGTTTGCAGTGGTGGCCAGAATTCTTAAGGAAGTGGACTTCGATACGGTCAGTTGGTTTGATTTCACTTGTCCAGATGCTTAATTTTTAAGCTTCACTAGATGTTCTTAGGATGCACTTTTCTCTTTTTGTTTTTTTTGTTGTCCTAACAGGCAACTCTATCCGACATTCTAAAGAAGCTTGGTATGGTCTCAAAATCTCTCTCTCATTTCCGTTATGTGTAAATACCATTTCAACGATTCTGTAGCTTTTTTTTAATAATGCGTATTATGCGCCGTATCATTATCAGGTGGGCATTTCGGTGTTGATCTCATGCATAGAAAAGCTGAAGTGAAGGACATCATCACAGAGGCGATGAAGGAAATGACTGATGATGATGATGATGATGAGGAAGATGAGGAAAATACAGAGGCCGGAAGTGACATAGAGAAGGAAGACGAAGAGAGAAATGACTGATGCTTGTAAAAGATTGACGACAATGAGAAGGAAAACAGCAGCCAAGGAAGCCCCAACCCAAGAGAAATCGGCTTTTGGCATGGTGCACAAGAGTGGTGAGTTGGCTTTTATCTTTTCGGGGTTTGAAGCTAAATGATTCCTGATGATACCTTTCGATTCACAGTCAGGGCTTTGTTTGTTGGTAGCGTGTAATCTTTGTAGTTTCAGGCTGTATACGGTTTGTCTTCTTCTTCTTATAGTGATGTACTGTAGATCAGAAGTTAGGGTTCTAACTCGGTTCCTCACTTGTCTTAGGAAAGGATACGATTTGCTTGACGGGTTTGATTTGATTGGGATTTGTTAATGTTAAAAATGACTTTGGAGTGTGAGAATCAACCTTTCCTCCAACATCTCTAAATTTTTTTAAAGATTTATTTTTGGCCTGTTGGATTATTATTATTATTATTAGCAATTTGCTAGTCATAAGAAGGTTCTTCCTTAGATTGGTTGACACATTTGAAGTTTATTGTGACAAGAAAGCATTTTTTTTTTTTGCATTTTGGTAAAAAGAAAAAGAAAAGGCAATTTGATTCAACCCTTTTGAATTTTGATTGAGAAGTTGCAACAACTGCTTGGGATTTTCTCTAACTCTCTCGTTCATGGTTTTCTTCTTTGCCTCTCTCAATCGTGTTGTTCCTTCTAGATTAAGTGGCCAAAATAAATGCTTTTTTTACTAGAGTTAATTTGTTGGTCGGTAGGCTGGATTTCTCATATAACTTTCACCTTTGGAATATGTTTTATTTATTATTATTTTTTATTGAGTTTGGTATACCCGGATGCGTATTTCGAACCATATTATTATATAGCACGTAGGTGCAAATTCGACTATATATATAATATTAAATCTCCAAAAATTCTAATAATAAAAATGTCAAGACCCACACGCCATATGATTGTGTAATGACGTAACATTTGTCATGGACGATTTGGGACGAAAGTTTGATCATTGGATCGAATTAACAAGAACAAAAGAGAAAACCCTATCGTTTTTTGTTGCAATAACCTTTACCCAATAACATCCTCACATATGCTATTCATTATAATTTTACACACGACATGATTATCAAATAATGTTGAGAAAAAAATTGGATAATCCTTAACAGTAACTGTAATCGATCCTATCTATTAACCAGACATTACGTACGTGCCCACGCGGACAGTCCTGTCTGTGAAGTCTGGTTTATATATAGTTTGGTTCAAGCCAACAACTTGCTCTAACATTCCCTTTTTTTAAGAAAAAAAAACACGACCCACTCTTGATATATTTGACTTAATTAATCGATTAATCAATCAATTAAGTACTAATCACTCCACCATACGTCGATAATCCAAAGTATTTAACTCACCTAAACTTTAGTGATCCTGAAGCTTTCTCTCTCCCCATCCCCTTCCCATGCATGCGTTACTCTTCCTCTATAGCCTCTTCTCCTTCTTCTTCCACCGTACTTGTCCCACAAGAAACCTCTAATACGAACCTCTACTTAACCTCCGAAAATCTCCAAAACTTCCAAACGCGTATATCTTTCCTCAAAACCCTAAAAATGGCGGAGACTTTCGAGCTCGTCGTGACCAAGAACGGCCCTGTCTTTGTACCTCCGGCGAAGGAAACGCCAAAGGGTCTGCATTACCTCTCGAATCTCGATCAGAACATCGCTATTTCCGTCAAAACGTTCTACTACTTCAAATCAGACACAAGATCGAACCAAGAATCCGCCGAAGTTATAAGGAAATCTCTCTCGGAGGTCCTTGTCCACTACTATCCGGCCGCGGGGAGGCTAACGATAAGCCCGGAGGGCAAGATCGCGGTGGATTGCACCAGCGAAGGAGGTCTTTTCGTGGAAGCTGAGGCCAATTGTGGGATAGAGAATATCAAAGATGCTATTTCGGAGATTCGACCGGAGACTTTGGGGAAGCTTGTCTACGATGATGTTCCCGGTGCCCGGAATATTCTTGAGATTCCGCCATTGGTAGCTCAGGTGAGGTTATATATATACATATATATATATATATATATATATATGGTATATGGTATATGGTATACAGTGTTATGCAATATTGAGAAATATGGCATAGAAAAATCAGCCAGTAAATTAAATTGCTTGAAATGTTAGATTTATGAAGGTAGATCAGTCACTTTCGTCTTGTGCATGCATCACCATGCACTCTTTAATTAAGTAGGGTTAGCCATGTAAAACCAAGGTGTACGTAGCGACGGCTAGAAAAAGTATATATTATAAGAACATTATACACCGATTTATTTATTTATTAAAACATATCCTATATATAAATTAACGATGATATAGGAACCCATGTAATTAAAGAACATATTAATCTGGCCGCTAATGTTGTTAATTAGGTGACGAAATTCAAATGCGGAGGGTTCGTACTAGGGCTGTGCATGAACCACAACATGTTCGACGGAATCGCGGCTATGGAGTTCCTCAACTCTTGGGCCGAGACAGCCAGAGGACTTCCCTTGTCTCTCCCTCCGTACTTGGACCGTACCATCCTCCGACCACGTACCCCTCCGAAGATCGAGTTCCCTCACAACGAGTTCGAAGAGATCCAAGACATTTCCGACACTGCGAAACTCTACTCCGACCAACAACTCGTCTACAAATCATTCCTCTTCGACCCAGAAAAGCTCGAGAAGCTCAAACGCATCGCCATGCAGGACGGTGTTCTGCAACATTGCACAACTTTCCAAACCCTAACTGGGTTCCTGTGGAAATGCCGTTGCCAAGCCCTACACTTGAAACCCGATCAACGGATCAAACTCCTCTTCGCGGCGGATGGACGGTCCAGATTCTCTCCGCCGCTCCCGGCAGGATACTCCGGCAACGGGATAGTGTTCACGTATTCGGTGACGTCAGCAGGTGACCTCATGTGTAACCCTCTATCTCATTCTGTGGGTCTGGTCCGTGGCGCCGTGGATATGGTCACGGACGGGTTCATGAGATCGGCGATCGACTACTTCGAGGTCACGCGAGCGAGGCCGAGTTTGAGCGCCACGCTCTTGATCACGTCTTGGGCAAAACTGTCATTTCACACCAAGAACTTCGGTTGGGGTGAACCGGTAGTCTCCGGACCGGTCGGTTTACCGGAGAAGGAGGTTATTCTGTTCTTGCCTTGTGGAAGTGACTCCAAGTCCATCAATGTGCTTCTTGGTCTTCCTGCTTCTGCCATGAAGGTGTTTGAAGATCTCATGAACATATGAGAAATCCATATATTTATTACGTTGGATATAATTATAATAAAATAAAAATGATGATGAATGTTTGAAATATCATATAAAAATTTAACTATACGACAAGTTGTTATACCCATGTAATGGTACATATGCTGCTCGTTGAAATAAATGTACCAACATTTGTTGTGTAATTTTAAAAAAAAGTGTTCAATGAATTAATATTTAATGTGTTGATTTGTTTTTGAACTTTGGTCTATAATTCCAAATCTCATGCTAGTATAAAAATAATGTAAACTAATACTGAATCGAATATGGTCTAATAACGAATTGGATTTCATTTTTTAAAATCAAATTAAGTGAATTCAAACAAAAAAAAGGTAATCCGAAAACAAAACGAAAACGAAATTAAAAAAGAAATATTATAAAAAATTGAATTAGAAGTTATGTTCTAAAAGAAACAAAAAAAAAACAACTTCAAAACAATCAAATCACCTTGATGCGAGAGTTTCCGACATTTAAAAAAAACAATTGAATTAATCAAACATGTGTGGATACGAAATGAAATTTCTATTCATATTATATAGACGATAGATATCGAATCCTTTGGATTTATTTCAATGACATTGCCGATACGAAATGTTTGATGACATGATTTGGTCGGACTAAAGAATGGTCTCTGTTTCATAATCTATATCGATTTTCTTAATTTTTTTTAATGAGAAGAAAAGTTACAATTTAATGAAAAGTTAGATCTAATAATCTCACGAAATTGACTTGTGGTGGAAAGTCTAAAGTTCTTTGAAATTTTGTTTGTCTTTTGACATTTTATGTGTCTCTCTCACACCGTTCACGGTACCGTGACCAATACGTCTTCATCATATAATAAACCAACAATTCGTATGATGTTGCTTAGTATCAATTGCCCGATATTTCACATTTCAATTTGATTTCTATTTTATTATTATTATTTCTTATTTTTTGTATTTGGACTTTTTTAATTTGTTTAACATTTATATATAGAAGATTTTATATTAGTTTGTCCGTTTATTTCAAATATTTATTATCAAATTAAATTTTGTTAGTTAAAAAAGAAACTTCTTGCTAATAATATTTTAGTTCTTTTAATTTTCCATTTTTTACATTAAATTTATATTCAATTAATTTGATTTAAATAAAAATATATCTGATCATTTTTAAAATATCGAATTCGATTAAAAAATAATTGACTATAAGATAAAGAATTCATTGCACCATCGCATAAACACAACCGCACCATGCATCAATCGTCAATCATATATCCTCCTCGTGCGTATATTTTCTTTCAGAATAAATTATCCGTTTCATTATAATTTTCCTTCATTTTAAAAATATCATTGTTAACCATAATTCAAATTTGTGAAGTTTTTATTTATATTTTTCATGTATGTCTAATAAACAAAGGACCATTAATTTGTTCGTAACAAATAAATATTTATAGACGATAGAAATGTTCCCAAGTTGATTTGGTTTCCGCGTACGTGTCACCGAGTCAACGGAAGATTCCCCTGTCTGTTCAAGGTTATTTTAAAATTATTTTTATTTTGTCAAATTATTTTAAAATTCTTATATCTAAATTTTTTTATGTATTAAATGTTGCGTCTTTTGTAATGATTTTAAATATAACATAAAATTAAATATTTCTATAAATTTATTTAAAATTTTCATTTGTAATAATAATTGGAAGAAAGTTTACTAATGATATATATTACTGTAATTTGTCAATGAAGAAAGTGGGTTACAAAATTTTATTCAATACGAAGAAGGGACGTAAAATTATTCGGTAATTTTTTTTATAATTGTTCGTTAATTGAAAATGGGGAATATACATATTTTCAATAGGTAATTACATAAAATTAAAAAGTAGAGAAATCGACTCCGGAAAATACATGTATCATCCGAGGATGAATTTATTTCCAGGGGCAGCGATCCTCTACTTCGCACACATATAAAAACTCAAGAAAAAAAGTACAACCAGAACATAAATGGGTAATGCGTGGCGTGACGTGGCGGTGGATGAGAGGTCGTGTATCGGAGAGGGTACAAGTCAACAATGCATGGTGTAAAAAAACATTCTCATTTAACAGACGAGGACTGCTTGCCGTTTTTAGGGTCGGGTCCATCGTCGATCTCAGCCGTGCGATTGTTGCAGGTGCACGTGTTCGCGGAACGGACGACTGCGATTGCGGGCTCAGGCGACAGTACGGTGGCCAGCTTCAACATATCGATGCTCACTTCGGGCAATTTAGCAGCCTCCACTTCTTTTTCCGCCAAATTCGGCGTCGTTTTGCAGTATTTGTAAACCACGTAGAGTATCATTTGGATTGCACCGAGAAGGAAACCAATCACATTTGGGAACTGCAAAAAAGGAAAAAAAATAAATAAAGGAATTTGAAAAATATTAAAAAAAAAGTTGTATATTTTAGCAGTCCATAACACGATAAGCATCTTTTTTTTTTAATTATGTACATATATATATATGTATCTACTTTTATAGTTTGTAACCCATATATAAATTAATGTGTGTGTATATATTATATATATATAGGTTACGTACAATTATAAATTTCATAGTAAAACGATCATATATATTATATAAAAAAAATTAAACGCTTTTATAAAGGCGACGTCTTTAATGCATCCTTAGAAGATAAAAGAGAATCTCTTTAGCGTTTGTGGGATATTTTATTACAAACAAAAATACCGAAACAAAAGGGTTTTGCTTTTTTCATCATCTTTATCTCTCTTTCTTATCTATGATTAAGCCTCAGGTTCATTAGAAACAAAAGCATACACTTCATGCAAATCTGTCTTTTCTTCATTTTCCTCTATGCTCAAGAGATAACTACGACAATTATGATATAATACATATATATATATATAGCATATTTTATGTTGAATCACATATGTAACGATTTCACCAATCAATATGGAAGTCGGGAATATGTAGATGTATTTGGACGTCCATGAACAAAAATGGAAAATAAATGAAATGGAGGGAGAGAGGGGCTTACGGCGACGTAGAAATCCTTTAGAGAGAGGCCATAAAGAAGCCAGACAACAGCGCTGATGGTAAGGGTCAAGGATAAGCTAAAGGGCATGAACTCTACGCTTCTCGTCTTTATCACCACCCTCTGCAATCCAACATTAACTCTCTTATTTTATTCTAAAACTTTTAAAATAATTTATTCAACGAATATATTAATTTGCATTATATATATATATATATATATATATATATATATATATATATATATATTCAGCGGCGCAGCGAAGACGCTGACTGAGAATCCGACACAGATTCCTCCGATGATCTTTGCACGAGTTGACCCTTTCACCAGGAATTGGCAAAGGAGGAGAATCAAGCAGAATCCTCCAAAGTTCATCAGCAGAAGAACCTTCAACGTAAACATCTGCATTCAATGTAAACAAAATACAGAACCGGTTATTGATTTGTATCTGATATTCTCCAAAACATATATATATATATATATATATATATATATTCAGCACATACGATACAATAGCATGGAAGTAGACTGATATGAATCATGGCTCATCTTCGTTCTTAACATTTTGAGTGTATATATATATGTACGCTTGAATATGCATATATATATATATTATACCCGAGCTTTCTTGTTGGCGAAGGCGATGAAGAGGGAGATGTAGATGGTCTCGATGAAGCAGCCAAAGGAGTTAATGGTGACGAGAAGGAAAACGTCACTCTTCTGTGTGGCGTAGTATAGCCACAGCATCGCGCTGAAGAGCGCCACCAGGTACGGAAGTGAATGGAATCCTTCGGTCGACTTCTTCTTCCAAATCCTGTAGAAGGTCAGCCTACAAGATCAAACCAAATACATAGATTAGTTTGTAAGCATATGATGACCATACGTGTCTATATACATACACATATATTATATATGTATGTATGTAACAAAAATAAGATTAAATTTTGATGGCACATAGGAAACTTACACAGGAGAGAGGAACACGCAGAAGGAGATGATGTTGCCTGGAGAAACACGAGTAACGAAATCAGTGACACTATATGGTATATAATATAATATAATCCCCGACATATATATATGATATATATATATATATATAGGATTGGATAATATCGATGTGGAAACGAAATGAATGAACATGAAACGAGTAGCAGACGAATGTTATAACAACGTACCAAGTAAACCGAAAGCAAAGGCCCATGTGTTGTGAGTGTTGAAGATAGCCATGTCGTATGATTATATGTCGTTTCGTTCTCGGGATGAGGAGGAAGAAGAGACAGGAGAAGGAGAGAGGTGTTTTTGGAAACCCTAGCGATGTATATGTGTTTCTCTTAAGACACAAGCTATGGCACGAGCTTTGAAGTTTGGGGAGGTCACGTATATATAGAGGGGGGTTAAGGCTAAGGAGAGTGTGGGAGAAGAAAAAAAAGATGATTTTTTTTTTGTATAATAATATTTTTTAAAAAGATATATAAAAAAGTTAATTATATGGTCATTGCAGGTTACAAAAAGAACTATTTGATTATTGGGCACCAGGACCATCACTTTATAATAACAAACAATTCTTATTATTCGGCTCTAGAGATATATAATGCATGTCCATTTCGGTTTAGGCAAAGTTCATTCTTTAAAAGATATATATATATATATATATATATATATCTCATGTTTTCTTGTCTATTAACATATAGATTTCTCCGAGACCCAACTGACTTTACCTTAGTCGGCAGAGCTCGGAAGGGAAAAGATAAATTTAAATAGCCATCTATTACTCAAAGACCTTGTTGAGACTAGGATTCGTATCGAATCAACGGTTTGCTGCGATCTATAAGGTTTTCTGATTTTGGTAGCTATTAATTGTTGTATTTGTTCTCTCTAGTATGTCTGAGTTGTTTTTTGGCTCTAAACTCTGGATCAAATTCTGGTTGTAACAGATTTGGATTAATATACATTTACCGTTAACAAAAAAAAACATATAGATTTATGTATTTCAATAGTTATCTATTGTATAATTAATTACGTATGGTCCAATGGAATTTTTTTTTCTTTTTTTTTGTAATGGAAACACGAGAAGTTATATCGTTGATACGTATCTACTTCTGTATATAATTACTCATTTCGAAACTAGAATTTTGTGTCGATGCAAGTTTTATTATATATATATACACACACTTGTTTATGCCTTATATATGAATGTAAAGCATCTTTTTTTTTTTACTCCGGAAATCCACGATCTTTCGTTCTAACTATATCTTCACTCTGAAGAAGTCAAAGAGAATATCCTTTCCCAAATAGATACTCGAATCCAGATTTAAAATAAATTTTATCTCATCTGTTACCGGTTAAGCCATCCAATTTTGGATAAAACATCTCTTCTTACCGATCATATAATACATAAATATATATATATATATATATAATGATATAGTTTATAAACTACATGATTAAAATATTAAACCATTTTCCTACCATTTCTATGTTTTTTTTAAAGAGAAAAGGAGAGATTACGAGGTTCTTGCCAAACTTACGTTACTACTTTGTCCAAGCAAACTATTTCACGTGACATTGTATGCATTTATATTATGCCGTTTTCACTTTTAGCGCGCTTTTTTCGAATTCTAATTATATTTACGTTTCTTTTATTTTTAATATATTTTGGTTAATATTAGCCGTTTCTCAATCATTTCTCTTTTGTCAATAGTGCAAGAAAAAAATGAATAAATACTGCTTTCAATTATACTAAAATAAATTATGAGTTTCTATTGATTAAATAAAAATAGTATAATTATTCAACAAGGATTCTTAATTAAAAACTCCCAAACAATAACATAACTCGCATTCTTAAGAAAAATTAATTACAAGTTAATTTAGCTGGTTTACAATGATTTCAATATGATATATAGAAGATTTTAATACGATTTTTAGCTCTCTCTTTTTTCCAAATTTACAAGACGATTTCAAAGTTACTGGTATTTAAAACAGTAGAAATATTGAGATCCGTTAGCAACTAATGTAGTAGTCGGGACGAACGCCCGATGAATTTTCTAGTTATAAAAAAAATTAATGACAAAACAAGAAAATTTTGATTTGCTGAACCAACTTATAGAGGTCTAATATATGTATTGAATGACCTAACTCTAATAATTCAAAATGAATAGGACCCAACATAGGCAGCTCTCAATTTATTAAACTTTAATTATACCAATTTTATGTTTATTGGACTGATTAATTGATTTTTATACTGAGTATATAAGTTTGTAACTTTTTTGGGTAGAAAATAAGTTATTAACTTATTTATTTTCCACATGTTTCTCAAGGTCTCTTGTTGGTTTGATTTTTTTAGTTAAAGTAACAAATCATCGTCAATAGCATCAAAGATTTTTCTAATTATTAAAATATATATTTTCTAAAACGAACTATTGACAACAGTGAACATATTTTTTCTGGTAAATACAATAGTAAACATATTGATTAAGTTTAAAGGTAAACCTCATAATTAAATGCATAATGGGGGCGACTGGTTGCATCGCCGCCACCCGCAAACGGAGTGGTTGCAATTTCCGGCGGTTGCGAGCGATTGAATAACTGACTGGTTGAACCGCAACCAACCGCAACCGCAACCAAACTTGTGTTTTCTAATCGCAGCTTCCAACTTGCGTTTTGGTATCAGTTTCCGCCGTTTTGACAAAAAAACTAAAATATTTTTATTAAAAATTATATAAAACATTAGTATATATATTGTTGATGATTTTGTTTAGTGTTATGGTTTGATATTATTTTTTAGTATTATATTTTAATAAAAAAATATAATAGTATAATTTTTAGGTTTAATAATGATTATTTTTAATAATTTTTATAATAAAATTATTTTTTTACTTAAAAATAAATTAAATTGATAATATTTATATTTAAAATTTATTATTTAATTATTTTAAATTTAGTAAATAATTTTTATCAGATGATACTAAAAATTAAATTAAAATTATTATAAAAAAATTATTTTAAAATAATATTTTTTTTATAATTTAAATCAAAACGCAACGGCAACCGCAACGAACCATTCACTTCTAACCGCACCCACCTGCAATCGCTGCCAACAACAACTTATTAAATGAAATAAAAATTAATAAAAATCAATTATATGTGTAATCTAACAAATTAAGCTAATATTTATTATTTTGTGATTGCGTTATTGATACACTTAATAATAAATTTTTCTATATTTATTCCTATATATATATTACACATTATAACATACAGAAAAACAAAGAATAATAAAATCATTGAAGAATGATAGAACCTTTTTCTTAATACGCATTGATAGACTGTTATACTTATTTAAGTTGTACAAAATGGTAAAATTTAACGGGCCATCTGTTATACAATTACACTTATAATACTTAGAACTGTCTTTTTTTTTATTTAAGCAAAATTGTAAAACAAATCCCCTGTCGTATCCCGTTTTGTTTTCTTTTTTCTGTAATGGTTGAAAAGATCATTAAAAGATTAACCCTTTTCCATTACGTCATGGCTCTCGTGGCGTGTGTATGACACGCGCGAGGGTGAAAGCCTTGCTATCATCGCTACATGTGGCAACTTTACATTCCGTAACAGTTATATGTATGTGCTTGTGTGTGTGTGTTTGCGCGCTTTACGGTTTGATTTCAAATCGAATTAAAGAAAAATATTTGGGTTAAGAAAATTGCATAATTAGTTCCTTGCATTATAAAGGAGATTATCCAAGAAATGGAATTCATATGCAACTTGTGTACTGCAATTTGATAATAAAATGATTCCGATTTTAATTTGGACAATCTTAAAGGCTTTTAGCAGTAATATAATTTTTTTAGTTAGAATTTATCTCGGTTTACAAAAGTTATATTTATTTTGACTTGATATATACGGATATATATATATATATATATATAAGAATAATATTATTAACGTATTTATGAATATGAAAAAAATAAGTAAATTAAATGACAAACACCCTCATGTTTTGGCTAAGTTTCCGACTCCCACCATCCACGCACCACCACGAAAGTTCATGCAACTTGAGCTTTTGCTTTAATGAAAGGCCACATATTGGCTTTCCTTTACATTAATTTTAATATTCTAAGATAATTCTCGATCATTATTAAAAATTGTACAATGTTTAAACCATTAATTTTTATAATCCGGAAAAAAAAATCGGTTATTATATCAAAATTAATGCTTATGTGTGAAATAGTCTTGTGGGTTGTGATTTATAATCCAACCATTGATTTCTTAATTAGAGCGTTTCTGATTAATTGATTCAAAATTAAGTCCAACTGTGAACAAAGCCTTAGAAATTAGATGGATGGCCGATTTATCTATCGAAGTTCAACTCATGCGTGTCTTTTTATCATAATTTTTTTTGTTATACAATATGATTTAATTTATAATAAATTCTTTTTACGTGAATGTAAACGTGAGTCTAGCGTCTGGAAGAAAAGGAACATGCACAAAATATTAACTAGATTCATAGCCCTTGTTTGACACGCAACGTATATAAAGTTATATGATTGATTGATTAATTAACCCGTCGTTATAACAAAACGCCACGTCGTCGGTCCAAGCAATCATAGGGACGTATATACACAATACACGTATGTATTGATCATGTGCCCATATATATACACACACACAAACAAATGTACGTGTGTATAATGGACGTTGTAATCTTGGGTTACGTAGGCATGAGAATTCGAGTGGCAGAAA
The DNA here is from genome assembly GCF_000463585.1 of Tarenaya hassleriana. Taxonomy (NCBI): domain Eukaryota; kingdom Viridiplantae; phylum Streptophyta; class Magnoliopsida; order Brassicales; family Cleomaceae; genus Tarenaya; species Tarenaya hassleriana. The sequence continues at coordinate 1,373,368 of NW_010966459.1, forward strand.
AATATCAGACAAGGAAATTTAAAAAAAAAAAAAAAAAAGCAAAAGAAGAGGTGAAGAAAGAACAAAACAAAGCAGACACAACTTAAATGTGGCTTCAGTCTCTGCTGCTCTTCCCGCGTTCCGTATACGTCGACCAATCGTCTTCACTTCACGTTTTTTTCTCCCTTAAAATATTTTGGTTCGTCCATTCTTTTTTTGTTCACTTTATCGACCGTCATTGTTGTTGAAGATAACGTTTTTGTAATATATTTAATGGTTGACTGTTATTGACTCGAAACTATTAGATTTGCGGTTCCCGATTTTATTAATTTTTAATTTGATTAGCCACGTCGCCGTATCGAATCTATGTTGGGTAACGTCTTTGTAAAACGTGACAAAATGTTAACATATGGAGATGATACAATGAATTTTGACAGTTTAGAGAGCCAATACTCTCTGAAATGTAAATTGAAAAAAAAATTATTATTCCCGTTGGTTTTGACCTTCTAATATGCACAATCACTATATATAAAATAAGAATTTTATGATTTTTAAAGTTTTTTTTCAAGTTATTTAAAATTTTGATCCGACCAATTCATTGTATCCGAATGCGTGACATGGATATTCGAATAGTATCTGTTGAATATTCGAATATATATGCGATATTGAGGGAGAATCAACTAATTGATCTATCTATTTTTAGATGGGATTGTCTATTTATCTTCTCCTTCCTCCACATTATTTGTTTGTTAATATATATTATGAACATATTTGATAATTCATCTCCCTTTCGATCGGATTCGCTATCCTCGATCTCAACAGTCATATCTGTCTTAATCACCCTTTGTTTTATTTGAACTTTGATCTTATATATAAATATATATATGTATATATGAAAAGTAAATCAGAAGAACAGGGAAAAGCCCATTAAGTGTAATATGACGCCATGGTTTGCTTCTTTATTCCAAGCTTTTTGGCACATCATGGCAACCATGTCCATCGTGACGTACGATTACGATTCATGCAACATATATTTTTTCCTTTAAGATATGACACAACATGCATGAAGATAACGAACACGTCGGCTTTATCTTAGAGGCCCTATATAAAGAGTAATACAGAAATAAAGAGAAGATCAATAGGATATGAAATGATTGGCCGATGGCCATTACATGCCATGCAAAATTACTTTAGTTCTCTCTCTTTTTTTTTTTCCTATAATTTTTAATCAATATTATTTATTACCATATATTCGGTATTGGATAACGTGGCATATCATTACGTATTTATAATTTATCATTCGGCATAGATGGAGACTAAATAGAGGAATTGTCGATTATAAATTTAAAAAATCAAAATCTAATAAAAAATAGTATAACACGTAAATTCTAATATAATATAGATATTGTGCGACAATATATATCACATAAATCGTCAGAAATTACTATAAATTTGTGTTTATTAGAGTTGTACATTAAAGGATTGATCTCTATCAGGCTAGTGGCATGAAAGACACACATCTCAAATCATTAAGATCTATACGAGGAGAGAGAGTAAATCAATTTATCTTCCATTACATGTATCCACAAGTGTGTGTGTGTATATATATGTAAGCAAATAGACATATGGATAGATAAAAGAGAGTTGTAACAGATGATAGAAATGAAAAGCCAAATAAATTATTGGGAGACACGAATAAAAAGGACAATAAAAAACCTAATCTTGTCTATTAAATAACCAACATTAAAAGGCTTTAAAGTATAAGATATTATATAGTCTCCATGATAGATATTTTTTAACAGGTGAAACAAAATCATGCGAATTAAATATCGGTACGATTCTTAGAAATTATTTCCCTAAAAAAAATCTTATTTTATGGTTTAAAACTCACTAATTACTGGAAATTCTATAACTAAGCATGGTCAATTTTACCAATTCATGTGTTTATAAATATCTCAGGGGACAACTAGAAGAAGACTTCGCATAGATTAAAAAATAAAGAAATTAATTAAATGAATAATTACGTTGACCAATGTTTGGAAAACTACGAATCAAGATGATCAGAAGATCCGCCGTGAAAGAGTTGACCAGTGACGGTCAAAATCACGTGAGTCCACCATACACGTGCCAGGTGGCATAATTACTGATTCCTCGGTTTATTTTTCCTTATGACCTTTCAAATTATTGCGTTGCGATAACGATTTGAAATCCAATTGAAAAAAAAATGATACGACGAAAAAAATATATATATATATATATTTTGTAACATATTGTTACTACTATTATTATCATCGTTATTATATTATTGTACTTGTATGCTAAAATATTTATTTAAAGGAAAACTGTGGGGCAAAAGTTTTAAGGATTTTAGAGATAAGGTTTCCATGTAACGATACGTACCAAATTGTATTTTTATTTTTTTTTGTTTGGGTGGGGTGATATAGCCCTAATTATTGAAGGCTTTATTGGCATATCTATGAGTGATGATTCCACTCCCCCCTCAAAAGAGAAGGGGATAATATATATCACTACCTTTTTTTTTTCCTTTTCTTTTTTTTTTTAGCAATAGCAATACAACAGGAAGAAGAGGAAATGATTTTGATCTTCCCCAAACTTTGTCACAACACTTGGCAACTTGGACAGCTGTGTGTATCTATTTCATTACCCATCTTTAAAATTTGTTGAAATTCTCAATTCTATTTTGTGTAAATTATTTTTGAAATACCTTAATACGTAAAATTATACCAACATATGAAATGTTTTACGCTTAGTTTCCTTAAAAAGTTGTATAGAATAAATGTATGTATATATACAAATAAAATACGCGTAGTTTCCTTAAATATACATATATAACATTTTAAGGAAACTACGTGTAGAACATTTCATATGTTGGTATATTTTTGGTATTTACCTATTAATTTGTTGTATTTGAATAATATTTAAGTACAATATAGAATTGAAAATTCCAACAAATTTAAAGAGGACTACATGAGATATTGATAACAAATAATAAGATAAAAATTATTTAAACTACAAAAGTAGAGCATCAAAAATTTTATCATATAAAATAATAGAAATTTAAACTAAAACAAAAACAATTATATTTTAAACTATATTCCAAAAATTATGAGGTGAACAGAAAAATAAAATTTGAATATATCATCTTAATATTTTTATTAGAAAATGATTGATTAATATAAAAAGCAACGTTTTGATTTTTTTAAACGTAAAAAAAGTGAGATAATACATTCGCAGATGAATGGATATTATTACGTTGCCTTTTTAACAAGTGGAAAACTCAATTGAATTTGAAACTCCTAATTTAAATAAATATGAACATCCTCACTTCATCCATTAATTAAGGGAAAACGTCTTTTAGGGTTTCATGGCTCTCAAAGTACAGTTGGCCGGCAGCTCGTTGCACAAAGTTTGTCCCTTTTTCCTTTTCCCCCTTTATTTTTTTCCCGAAACTATGCTACCAAGTTTATCTTGTTCCTAAATTATACAATTCACGATATGCATATAGATATGTATTATGTATACAATATAGTGCTATAGATCATATAATATGCATGTAATTGGTTTGGACTCTCGAGGACATGCGTAACCACCCCATTCCCGAGGTGCTGACAAAATAAGGGGCACGCCAATGATGAATCCCATATCGTTGCTTTTATTTTTCATGTATATAAAATTCTATAGATATTTCAATATTTGTGTATTAATTGATGGAACAAGTACAAGATATAATAAATATTATGATTCAAAGTATTGCGGTATCTTTTCTTAGATATACGTATCACAACCAAAACGAATTATTATAGATAGTTGATTTCGCCGATTCAAACCGGGATATTGTATGTAGAGCCGGTTCAATGGATATACTAAAATTTATTAATTATCTCGAGTTAATTTAAATTAATTTTAGCGATAATGATATAGGATTCTAATATTACTTACATATAAATCGGACCATATTCGGATTGTTTGATTTTTTTTTTCCTCATTTAAATTGCGAAATGGATTAATAATATTTAAAATAGAAAAAAATATCAACGGAATACATCATATACGCTTAATTAGTTTAGGCATTCCATATTAATTTCTTCACTCTAATTAATTTGTGTTTAATTCGTGCACGATGATTTTCTTCTCCCCTCTCAAACCGGCTTCACATCCTATTTAACTATGTGAATGATGTAATCCTCTTTTTCTAAAAGAAGGTCTCTTTTGGTTTCAATAATGACATATCCAAATTCCGATCCATTTGGCAGCTAGAGAGCAAAACACAAATATCTTTTTCTTTCTTTCCTTAAAGATTTATTGTTTTTGGGCGATTAGTCATTTTCGTGCATGACTAAATTGGGAGGGACGTAACAGCAACATTCAAAAAGTTTCATGACAAAATCGAAGCCTCTAGATAATTCAAGGGTCACGTACAGCAACTTTAACTTTCAATTCGATTCACTCGTTGTGCTACTTCTTCTGTGAAACTTCATGATGAGGATTTTTCCTTCAACCCTCGAAGTTACCCCTTCGTATATATATATAATCAACCCTAAATTTCGGACCCGACAACAAGAATATTATAGAGGTTGAAGAATTTAAAAGTTTTGTTTAAAATATTATGATTTAAAATTTTATTTTCTCAATGAGCTTGGTTCTATGGTGTAGTGGTTAGCACTCTGGACTTTGAATCCAGCGACCTGGGTTCGACTCCCGGTAGGACCTTTTTGTTTTAATTAATGTCCATATATAATATTTATATTCAGATATTGTTTATTTGGGCCTCTTTTTAATATTCGGCCCACTTTACAGTTTGGACCAACTCTCGGCCTCTTTTTAGTCTCCGCGAACAATCAGTTTCGTTTCAACATTTCCGAACCGCCAAATTTTTTTTTAAAAAACTTTCGGAATGTATCAATTAATACTGTTTCATATTATTTTATATTAAAGAATTCCAAGATTTATAATTTGGTTATGTTCAGATTGTTTGTTGGGTTAATATAATGAAACGAAAAAGGGCAAAATGACGCAAATGGGTTTTAAAATAATAATAATAATAATGTTATGAATTGCCGGCTACCGAATCAACTTGACAACGGGACAATAAAAAAAAGTACAGAGAGGACGTGAGTTGTCTGTTCTTGTACTTCTGTCGTCAACCTTTCCGAATTTTATGGAATTATTGATTTCCGAAATACCACCTCATAATTCGTTCCGATAATACTTAATTTATCTGTTTCAATTAGTTACTGCAAAAAAGGAAAAAAAGAAAAAGAAATTAATAGTTCCGTTTTTTGTATTTTTGTATTGAGATCTGTTAACAAAATTCACGTGCATGAAAAATTAATTATTTTTATTTTGGTTTTTTACTTAGCTAGAGTAATTTAAAATTCTTAAGGATGATTATATAGTTTACCTAACGACAATTTATTTCAACAATGATCATATTGTCAGATTAAATTTTGAATACAGGAAACACTTAACGAGGACCATGCATCTTACATCATTTGGGTATATTCTGCATCCATGGAGTTTTTGGGATCTCCGGATATTTTGAATTTTAAAATCGAAAATATACGCGTTTACAAAATATTCCAACATTTAAGACGTATAACAAGAGTATTAATTGTTTTTAATCTATTTTCTGATTTTTATTTTTATCATTTTTTGTGTTTTTTTATGAAGTGAATACGTAATACACGGCGGTGAAAAGTTAAAACTCACCAATTCATGTTTTAAAAACAAAAAAAAAATATATATTCAAAAGGAGTTGAGAGAGAATCCACGTGGAACCGGAAATAAATCAGGTGTGAAAAATAGGGATTAATAATATTAAATAGATATGTAAATTAGGTGGCAATCTTATAAATAAATAGATATTTATTAATTGTTTTTGAAATTAGTTGAATTGACTAGAACTATTGGGGATGAGAAGGTGGCGTTGGAAATGGGCCAACTAGTAGCCGGGAAATGAGAACAAATTAAAAAAACACACAATTTGGCTGCCCGAAGTCAAAATCATTTTTTTTGAATTTTCAATTTCCTCGAAATTCTTGGGTTGTGAAATTCATCGTTTAAATTCGGAGAAAGTGCGATTTTTTTCTTCTGGGTCAGAGAATCTCTCGATGTTAGGGTTGCAGCCGCCGGCTCATCATCCCGGAGCTCAGGCAAACGCCACCGCCGCCGGTGTCGGAGATGGCGGCGGTGCGGAGCTGATCAGAACCTACAAGGCTTGGAAAGGGAACAACGTGAGCTATCTTTCCATCTCTCTCTATCTCTCTCTGCATCTGGGTTTTGGATGATCACTGCGACTTTTTAGAAATTGGCGGTGTTTTTGATTTAGATTAGGGTTTTTTGGCTAAGATCTGAACTAAAATGCTCAGGTTTTTGGTTGAATTACTGGGTTTTCAGGAGTTGTGGAATATCCAAAATCGTATTCAGCTCCTTTCTTTAGACCAAAAAGTTGAGTTCTATGTCCTAAATCTAAGATATTCACTGCTGAATTTAATGATATGTTTCGTTTTTGTCATGCTCTTTATCGTTCTTTGGAATTCTAACGACAAAGATTGAATCCTGTAGAGTTATTTGAATCATTTGGTTTAGAGTTTGAAACCCTCTGGACCCTTTAGGACCATATCCATATTCCTGGTTTCATGTCTTGTCCCAATTTTTGACTGAGTTTCAATCGGTTTCGAAATGGCAGATGCCCATAAAGAACATGTTTTGAACCTTGATGAAACCATTAGAACGATGCTTGCTTACATGAGGTCGATCTGAACATGGTCATGGCTATGATGTGCGGTTAATGTCATTTCTGTTTGTTCCCCATCTGGTTCCTCACATATCTGGAGGTGTTGCTGGGAGAATTTACCATCGATAGTTTCTTCTCCGAGTGGATGAAATTTTGGTAGGAACGTTTTATGCCATCAGCAATATCGAATTTCAGTTAACTTTTACAAGCTTTGAGGTCCGAGGATGTTAAGTAAAGTTCAAGGATTTTGTCTGAGGTGTGTGGTCGGGTTTGGGACAACAAGTTTTGGTTTTGCATTTTATAGCTGTGCTAAAAAAAATTATACCAATCTCCAGGTGTTCTTCCTCGGTGGAAGGCTCGTATTTGGACCCGACGCCCAATCTATTTTGCTTAGCATCTTCTTGATTACAGCTCCGACCACTATCTTCTGCGTTTTTGTTGCAAGAAAGTTTATGGATGACTTCCCCCACGATAGAGGAGCATCAATATTAGCCATCGCCATTGGACTTAATTTACTTGTAAGTTCCTTTGTCTCACAAATATTTTTACAAAGCGTTTTAATCCTCGGTTTCTTGATAAAATAAGTTCGATCTTGGTGTGTGTGTGTTTTCAGGATCTGATATTTCTTCTCCTAACCTCGGGGAGAGACCCGGGAATAATACCTAGAAATCTATATCCTCCTGAAGGCGAAGAAGGGGAGCCGCGTATGAGCAGAACTCCCCCGTTTCGGCTGCCTCGGACAAAGGATATGGTGGTGAATGGAGTCACTGTGAAGATCAAATACTGCGATACCTGCATGCTTTATAGACCACCTCGAGCTTCTCACTGCTCTATCTGCAACAACTGCGTGCAAAAGTTCGACCATCACTGCCCTTGGCTTGGCCAGTGCGTCGGATTGGTAATTTCACCACAAAATCTTGTTTTACGTTGCCTTTACCCGTCATAGGTTGGACAAAGAATAAACTGAAAATTTGACCATAGAACAGTGAAATCTCGAAAAGGCAAGAACTTGCCATGAACATTTGATAAATTCCTAAATGAGGTTGTTTCGTTTGACTTTAATGGTGAATTCTGGTTTTCGAACGCAGAGAAACTACAGGTTTTACTTCATGTTTGTCCTGTGTTCGACGCTTCTCTGCATTTACGTGCACGTGTTTTGCTGGATCTACGTGAAAAGGATCATGGATGGCGAGAGGACAACGATCTGGAAAGCGTTGATCAAGACTCCTGCCTCCATCGCCCTCATACTTTACACGTTTGTCTCGGTCTGGTTCGTCGGCGGGCTTACCGGCTTCCACTTGTATCTAATCAGTACCAACCAAGTAAGCAAAAACATTCTCTAATACCCACTCGTACATTCCTTTTGATTTCCGGGTATCGGGGCATTGTAACATTAGGGTTTTGCGTTGTTTGCTATGCTGTTTTTTGGGCAGTCGACGTACGAGAACTTCAGGTATCGATATGATAGACAAGAGAACCCTTTCAACAAAGGGATACTGAGAAATTTCTTGGAAGTGTTCTGCTCGAGCGTTCCTCCACGGAAAAACAACTTCAGAGCGAAGATTACGAACGAGCCAAGGACAATGAACGGGGCTTTGTCAAGCCCGAGCTTTGAAAAAGCGGTACACGACATAGAGATGGGGAGAAAACCTGTGTGGCACGAGACAGTCGAGGAAGAACTCGACATTCCCAACAAGGATGGGGAAACAGCGGTGGTTTCACAGGGTTTTAGCAGAATAATTCCACCAGAAGGACGGGGAATAATGCACTCCAGGGAATCGAGTAGCGGGAGCTGGGTAAGGGAAGATAGTAGAGGAAACAGAGAACCAGAGTCCAAGAGACTCGATGATTGTTCGGACGAGGATCAGCA
>NW_010966459.1:1382078-1402710 GCF_000463585.1 Tarenaya hassleriana
GATCAGCAGGAAATGGATGACATATCCCGGGAGTTGGATATCGAGGTATCGAGTGAAGAATCGGAGATGCAGAGGAGATAGGGTTTCGGAAAGATGTAATTGTAAGGGGAAGAATTTGATCGTGTTTCTGTGTCTCAAGTTATCTGTCAAGTAAAATGTTCAATGGATAGGGAAACAAGTGAATAGGCAGACATAAATGCGTGAGTTATAACTTCCCAGCGATCTTACTAATCCACAGAGACAAAAGGACATAACTTCCAGGTTTTTAGGGGGAAGGTTTTCAAAAGAAATGGCGCCAAGAGCAGGCAGGGCCATTCAGGTTGATTTTATAACACAACCAAAACAACAAAAAAGACAACCTGCCGTTTTTTTTTTGCCTGGATTCCCTTCACAATTGAGCTGCAAAAAAAAAAAAAAAAAAAAGGAAGCATGAAATGTCAAACATTTAAAAAAAAAACAGAGTATATAAAAGGGTATTCGTTTGAATGTATGTACCTTTGTGTTACTTGGGAGAGAAGGCATCGGAGATGAGTTTCTCGTCTTCCTCGTACACCTGAAGGTTCTTCGACTTCATCAGAAACTGGACGGCTTCTTCGTCAAACTCCAAGAGGTAACCCATCTTTATCAGCTCCGACAGCTTTCCGATCAGATCCTCTCTCTCCCACATCACTCCCTTGGCTATCACCTCCGCAAAACACGTGGCGTATTCTAGAAGCTTCTTCTTCCCCACCGAAGAAGAGGACCTCTCCATCTTCTGGGCATAGACCACCGCCTTCTCTCTGTCCCATCGTATCATCTGCTCCGCCTTAACGCTCAGCGTCTTCGTCGACAATCTCAGAGTGTACTCCGCCGAGATCGTCTCTGGAGTTTCTAGAACTTTGAGGTTGTCCTTTAGAAGGCATTGGATGTATCTAGAACGTTCCTCGGATTCAATATTGAGAGATGGGTCCGAGAGAAACCCGAGGATTAGCCTCACGAGTCCTGGCCCGATCAGAATGTCTTCAGGCTTCTTTTCTTCCGGTTCCACGCCTTCGGGAAGGTCTAATTCTTTCATCTCGACGCGTTTCGAGATTTCTTGGACGCCGATCTTTCTGTAGAGCTGTAGGAGCTTAGTTCGTGGCAATGTCGGAATGCTTGGCTGAGGGTACCATACGAATACAGGGGAGTTCTTGAAAAGATCCTTCAGAAGCAAGTCATCGGCTATGAACACATCGCTCTTGTTGCACAATAAGACTTCTTCTTCTTCGATCTCGTTTCTGTCACCTGTGGAGTTAACTGGCAAACGCGTCAGGGACTCGGAGAGAAACTCCTGAGCTTTTGTGTTGTGGCTATGCTTCAAGACAAATCGCCAGAACGAGCAGCAATCTTCGGATGACAACTTGTCCCACTTGCCCTCCCAATCCTTCCACAGTTCACAGTAATCTTCAAGAGACGGGTTGGTTCTCACGTTGAGCACAGCCGAGAAAAAGATGAAAAGACCATTATCTGATTTGCTGTCGTAGTGATTCTCCAAGACGTGTAGATTTGATTTGAAGAGCTTGTCTTTGTCATACAGCACGCACTGAGAAACTTCAGCCCATCTCCCGACGTTGCTGCCGCCGTCGCTCGGGATCCAGATATGGCCTGGAGACGCTCCTTTCTCAGGGCTCCACCCGAACTTGTTGAGAAATCGGTACATGCGGATTATGGCATCAGAATCAGAGTGTTCATATAAGCGGCTGGCAAGCAACTGGCAAGCCTTGTTTGCATCGAGGGTAACTCCAATCGCTTCAAGCTCTTTGCTGCGTGATTTTATCTCCGGGCCGTAATGACCTTCATCGATGAAGGGACCATCTGTCGGATTCAGCTCCCAGTTCTGATCAAACAAGAGGCACTCTCGAGGACTAAGGTAACCAGCATACGTCTTCAACCACTTCACAGAAACCCTTTCGAGAAACTCCTTGGAAAGTGACTGCAACCTCTCGTTTCTCAAGATAGCAATGCATTTCAGAAGAGAGAGCACACTTGAAGCAGCGATACGAGATGGATCGGAAGGGAAGACCAGCGAATTGAATACGTAATCCACGCCTTTGCTCAGCTCGGCCACGACTCCCAAGCTCATGAGCTCGCTCTTATAGTCATGTATGGCATTGCCATACCAGTTTGGACCATCATCAATCAACGGGAGATTACATATGAGACGGAGAGGTTCCCAATCTGGATCGAAGAGAATGCATTTCTCTGGTGATCGAAAATCCCCGAGCTTTGTGCGCAGCCATTTGAACTCTTTAACACTGTTCTTCAGATCTTGAGGGAACCTGTGTGGATTCTGCATCAGTTTCCTATAACAAGACAGAAGAGACAAGGCGGAATCCTTTGTTACGGCAGAGGACGAAGCTTTCTGCTTGAACACACTCACAAAAGCTTTCACAGCATCTTCGAACTGTACCACCACACCAATCTGCTTCAGCTCTTCCCTGTATCTACAGATTATGCTTCCATAGAAAACTTCGTCGATCAAAGAGAAGCAATTGAAGACTTTCAGAAGGCAACCCCAGTCGGGATCCGGTATGAAACACTCTCTCGGGCATCGGTAGCCCGTATACGTCTTGAAGCAACTGGCATTGCTCAGGGCAGCAACCAGCTTCGAAGGGCTCAGCCTACGCATACATTCAAGAACTAAGAACATTGCATCCGCCGTCAAATAACTCAGCCTTGAAGAATTCAAGTAGGCGATGATGAGGCTGTGACTGTCATGAAACCGGACTACAACGCCAAGTAACTCGAGCTCCTCTTTGAAATCTTCTATGGCATCACCATAGAAATCGTTGGAGATGAATGGAATATCACTGATCAGTTTAGCAGATTTCCATTCTTGGCTGAACAAAACAGCGCCATCTGGAGATCTGTCACCGCTTGTTGTCCTAAGCCAACGGCCTCCTTTAATGGCTTTGATGAAATCAGATGGCGGGAGGCATTTCGATCTCAAGTATCGGATGAACTGAAGAATTGAAAACACGTTGGTTTTCGACAGCGACGAGGTTGCGGCCAAACGCATTAGATGCTTTCCAACAAAAGCACAAGCTTCACTGAACTCGAACATTACGCCCACGGTTCTCAGTTCCTCCATGTAATTTGTGATCTTATCCCCGTAGAAGCTCCGATCCACCAGCGGGATATCCACAAGTACTGATCCATTTTGCAGAATGTCTCCCCATGATGAAGTATGGAAAAATGACTGAAACGGAGGTCGATAATCAGAGAAACCATCCAGAGATGTTCTCAGCCAGCTTCCTTCTTTTATCGAATTCAGAAACTTCACAGGAAGAGTGCTTCTTGACATCTTGAGGTTTCGTATCCACTCCAAGAGCAAGAAAGCATTTTCCTTTCTAAGTGCACCTGATACCGCAGGTAAAGCAGCATCGGGAGGAGATATGTAGGGTATATCTTCCGACTTTACGTGTATTTTCAAGAACTCGAGAAGCTGCCGATGACCTGAGCTTATACCAGCGAACTTTCCTGAACGAAGGTAGTCTTCTCCAAGCTCAATGTAACCGTCTTGTCGCCAAGGATTTGAACCGATTAGGCTGACCCATTTGCTGACACTAGCAGGAACTAGAACACCATTCCCAATAAGACTTCTTCTTCTTCGATCTCGTTTCTGTCACCTGTGGAGTTAACTGGCAAACGCGTCAGGGACTCGGAGAGAAACTCTGTTCAGATTTCCATAATTGTCCACGAGTGGCATACGATGGCAACAAGCGTCGACATCTCCTTCTGATAAAAGTTCCTTCGAGAGTGAATGATATAGAAAATGAACATATGCAACCGCAAGTCCCCTTTCCCCTCCGAGATTCTCCTTGAGTTTCTTCGCATAATGGCAGACCTTAAAGTCTGCGACATCTATCTTCTCCTTGAGCCAGTCCAGTATTACCTGTTTCTTGGGACATGATCTAAGTGACTTTCTTGTTGATTCTGGCATGAAGACATACGTAGACATGCATCTGAACTCTTCGTTCCAATCCAGTAACCATGCTTGATGGTTTGTTGGTGACACACATAATGTCCGAGGACTGAATTTCGAAATACTGCAAAGGGAACTGACTCCCTTTTTGACCATGTACTTGACCAATGGAACATTCACCATCGATGTAGTCCGAAATCTTGACTGCCAGTTCTCAGCGATGAATAGGAGAAGCTCCACATATGTTTCATCGGTTATGCCCGATACGAGATTGCAGCCCTGAATGCATTTTGCATACCATTCGTCGCTGACTCTTTTTAACCCCAAGAAGTCCAGAATCTTGTCATTTTCTGGTGCATCAAAAGTGGAGTCCAAAATGAATGTTCCGTGAGAAGAGATATTCTGCAAGTTGGCACCTTCCCTCTTCGCTTTCTCCAAGATGTCCCAGAAGGCAGGAATGAGACGACCAACTTCACACGGCCTATGAAAGAACTTCTGCCCGAGATGTGGCACGCTTGGAACAATTTCTTCTTGAGAGATCCTTGCTCTGATGGATTCTCGCACAGCATTCAGCTTCGGATAGGAAGATTCCGCTGTGGGTAAGAACTTGAAAACCGGCAGCAAGCTAGACACCGGAGCATCAGTCTTTTTCACCAATGAGGTGAATGAATTCACAAAAACGGATGCAACACACTCGAGGATCCCCTGGTTCCATTTGTCATCCAAGAGAATGGTTTCTCTTGACGACGCCAAGATGAAATCAGCTTGAATAATGAACGGCAAATTTGTTACCATCTCGGTGGGAAGAAATGCATAGACTCCAGGAGAGCTAATTCCTTTACCAAGACGCTCTCCGAATGGAAATGCCAAGGTTATCACCCAATCCTCGGCTTCCATTCTCCTTTCCACACGATTCTCAGGTTTTACTGGAAACTTCTGCCTCCACATGTAGTAGCTGCATTCTTTACCAGATTCTTTACCATTGCCATGAGCAGAGAGATGAACAGTGTATGACTCAGCATCCATGCTCTTCCTAGTCATAAAATCGGTCTCACTGACGATTCCGATTGAGTTCACCGTGCAGAGCCGAGGATCTTGACAGTGTTCTCGGACGGAAAGGCACTTGATCTTTGACAGAAACAACAACACCTCAGGATGAATCTGGGAGAGCTGCTCCTTCACGGGCTTGACTTTATCTGCTTTCAGAGGCAAGATGATGGTTGTGGTGGGAAGCTCAGAACCAGAACCATATATCCGCCTTATTTCATCCAGAGACGGCTGTTGGTCAACCCATTCCGGGACAATGTAGCCTAGGCTACAATGCGGACATGGTGCCTCGTTGAATCGAATCTGGTAACCATTACTGAAGATGTATGGCTGAGAAGTGATCAAGAACACACTCTTGAATCCAATTCCTAGAAAAACAACAAATACATAAAACATCAGCGGCATCCAAAAATCATCATTGCAGATGTCTTCCGGAGGAATGACATACCTTTTTCTCCGATATAACCCCGTTTCCTGTTGCCTTTCTTGGTGGACCTTCCGACACTGCAGATCGAGTCAATGTTCTTCTCGGAGAAACCTTTCTCGTTGTTGAAGATCATAAGAGTGGCCGGAGCTCCAGTGGCTGTTATGTCATCAGATGTGATGACAAACTCGAGAGAAGGATCCACACCTTCCGGGTATTCGTTGTCTTCCGAGTTCTGAAATGGACAAATTCCAGTTAGTCCATAAGCATAATATCATTGATTGGATTTGCATTGCAAGCCAATCAATTGAATCAAAGATTTGGAGACAACAAACGGCAAAAACCTCCAGCCATTTCTCGTTAAGGGCGTTTAATGGGACACATACAAACAAATGCTCACTTATGAGCATGCGTAAACACAAATTCATCCAGAGAGCTATACACATAAACATGTATAAATATAGAAACTCATATCGATGTATCTAAGTAACGTTCACTACGCTATACGTATACAGGCATGCCAAGTATTTATCAGAGAATATATCCATGCAAATGTCAGTATGATTACGAGTACACACATGCGTGAATCGTTGTACACAAAGGCGTAGGCATACGGTTTACATTTGTTGTACGTATGAAACACGTGTGCATGGACCTTCATAGGATGCCCGTGTGTACATATACGTGAGTATGTACATGAATATGCTGTATGTTATAGAACAGAGTCGATGTCGAAAGTATTGTACAGAAACCCAGCAATCACACATACATGCAACGCAAGTATACACACACATTTGTACTGAACGCACAGATACGAAAAAAGAGCAAGAGCACGAGGAAGTGTAACTTGAAAAAAAATTCAAAATCGCAATTTTCTCGGGAAACAAACAGACCATCGGGAAAAAGAAATTCAAACAACAATCGCAACATATCCGTCACAACAACGACCATTCCACTCGTATCGTCTCTACCAGAACCGAAAACCCACACACAACAAATCTCGGAACTGCAGACACAGAGAGAGACCTATACACGCGCGTATATACATGGGTACAACCGTGAAGAAAACGTATGTACCTGTATGAGCTCCATGAGGAAGTGGACATCCTTAGCGTAGAGCTCAGCGGAGAGATTCTTCACGGCTTGGTGGAGATCCTCCGTCAAAGGATTCTCGGCTCCGCCGATGGAAAACTTCGTCTTCCTGATTCGATCGATGTGGAGTCTCGCAGCTTCAGCCATTTTTCGAAACCCTCTCTAGCTTGTTGCAGAAATGTGGAAGAAGCAGAGAGAGTAGGGAGGGTGTTTATAGTGGAGGGAGAGGGAAGGGAGAGGAAGAAGGAGACGAGAAGACTTCGTGGGAAGGGAAAACTTGTGGGTTAAGGAGTCATCAACAGTGGAAAAGGGTTGACGACGGGAGACTCTGTTGTACGGGAAGTTGTAAAGCCTGGAATCTGATTGGGCCACCCAAAAGGAGGAAATAAAGACACGGTCTCATTAAAGAGAACAAAAATATTAATATTAATACAATGTATAATTTCCCATATCCAAGCCTCCGAATATTTAATAAAAGTGGAATCTTTAATGTTTTGTAACCGCGGAAGAAATTTGATCGTTTTTTTTGTAAGATTTTAGATCGTTATAAATATGGAAATTCCAAAAAGGGTTAATTCCATATTCCCCACATATTTTCGAAAAAGTTCCAATTTCCTATACCAATTTTTAATTTGACAAAAAACTACGTCGGATTTCAAATATCTCCAAATTCCCACACAAAATCTTAAAATGTGTTACAATTTCCCTCATATAGATTTTTCCAAATCATCACATTTCGCGACATCATCCTACCACATCAGAAAAAAATAAGTAAAAAATAAAATAAAATAAAAAATTTCCAGAATTTTTTTAAAAAACTAATAAAATGAAATATTTTTTTTAAAACTTTTAAAAAATTACAGAATTTTAAAATTTATTTTTTAAAAATAAAATAAAAAATTACATATTACATATATACACAATTTTATATCTATACACAATTATATACATATACATATATATATACACATATATATACATCTACATACATAATTATATACATATATATTTATACATAATTATATACATATACATATACATACATATATACATCTACATACATAATTATATACATATATATACACATTTATACATATACATATATACACATTTTTATATGTATACACAATTTTTTAAAAAAACTTTTAAAAAATTACATATACATATATACACACTTTTATATCTATACACAATTATATATATATATATATATACATATATATACATTGAATATGTATATATATGTGAATATGTATGTATATATATATAAATGTATATATATACATATTCATATGCATATATATACATATATATACATTTATACATGCATGCATACATACATATATACATATTCAATGCATAGATATATATGAATATGTATATATACATATATGAATATATATATATATATTATTTATGTGTATATATGTATATGTATATAATTGTGTATAGATATAAAATTGTGTATATATGTAATATGTAATTTTTTATTTTATTTTTAAAAAATAAATTTTAAAATTCTGTAATTTTTTAAAAGTTTTTTAAAAAATATTTTATTTTATTAGTTTTTTAAAAAAATTCTAGATATTTTTTATTTTATTTTATTTTTTACTTATTTTCTGACGTGGCAGGATGATGTGGCGAAATGTGATGATTTGGCGAAATCTGTATGAGGGAAATTGCAACACATTTTAAGATTTTGTGTGAGAATTTGGAAATATTTGAAATTCGGTATAGTTTTGTATCAAATTAAAAATTGATGTAGGAAATTGGAAGTTTTTCGAAAATTTGTGGGGAATATGGGATTAACCCTTCAAAAAATGATTCTTTTTAGCCACGTCATTAATAGTGTTTTATTCCGTCCACTTGGAAAGATCTTTTTGTATAGTTTTTATAAATTCTAAAAAAAAATATTAATGCAATTGTATTTCATAAAAGAATCATATAATGATATTAGTAGGCATAATGAAAATGAATAATTTTGCCGCTTTCTATTTCATTAATGGCTCTTGTTTTTTTTTTAATTTTTTTTTTCTTTCGCGAGCAAATTATCTAGCAGTTATTTTTTTTTTACATGAGAACAAGAGAAAAAACCATAACTTTTCTATGGGAAAAAAGTAATTTCTTTTTCCATAAAGACCTTAGATTTTATTTTTGTTAGAAGAATAGTTAAATTCCCAAAAATATTTTATTAAAGTTGCAATTCCATATATATCGTTACAAGTATAATTTTTTTCTATCCCAAATTTCCAGATAAATTTGGAAAATTCTAAGATTAAAATACACCTCTAATAAAATTTTAGAACTTCTGAAGCGACTTGGCAAAGAAAGAAAAGGGAAGCTTTGGTCACTTTCAGCGAAAAAAATAAATAAAAGGCAGCCAAATAATATATAACTAATTAAAAATGCAGTATAAATTAATTAAATTAGTCGATCTATTTTCTTTAGAGATGTGCATGAAATATCTTAATAAAAAAAACTCAAATGAATATCGTTTTAAGAAAAAAAATGATTGATTTTACAAGTTTACTGATAAAAAAAAAGTACAACATAGCTTCTGAAGCAAGGTAGGTCATAGGTGTCACAGTCTTGACACATCAAAGGTCGTTTCGTCGACAAGAAGTTTGGAAAATTACCAAAAGAGCCCATTATTTATCGACTTTTATCTTAAGACACCTCTATTTTCGTATGTACTGAACCGTAATTACCAGGTAATTTAAATGATTTTTTTCACAATAAAACTTTGAATTAAGATTGGTAAATATCCACAAGACTTCCATGAGACGCTATAACCTCGTTTAGAATAAGATATTTATTTGTTTTCCCGAACTGAGCGGTCCACGAGTGTTCACGGGTTGGTCCAATCGGGTCGGGCCGTGGCCCAAATGTATTTCTCAATTTTTAATTACATATTAAAAAAATAGAAAAAAAAATTCGTCCGGTTTCTGTCGTCTTTGTCCCCGAGTCCTCCGACGCTAAAACCCTTCCCTAACCAGCTAAACCTTCCCTCTCTCTGTCCGCCGCCGCCGCCACCGGCACTGCCGCCGTATCTGTCGGCCGGAAACTCTCTCTCGGAATTCTGAGTACTCTGGGCTTTGAGGCTTTTCTCTCTCCTTTGTTAGGTATCGTCTCCATGCGATTCCTCTCTCTTGGATGATTGGTTTGAATTTGGTTGTAATCCTGTGAAATCCTGTCCTGTTTTTGATTATGTTCCGTAGTCTAATTTATTAGGGTTGCGTTACTTGTGTTTGTGAGATTCTTCGACTAGGTTGTCTGCTGTTTCCCCTTTCTGTAATACTCTTTATACTGCAGCCCTGAACAACGGATTCCAAATTTTCAGAAAAACTGATTCCCAAGAACCCCTGAGCAATCCCTGGAAGGGAGAATCTGTAGATTACGACCGTTGAATCTATGGCCGAAGCAAGCGACCCGGGCTTGGATGCCCTTCACAAGCTTAAGTCAACTGACCCTCCAGTGTTTTTAGCGCCGAGTTGTATATGTGAGGTGGCTCGGGATGCGTCTCAGTACCTCTTCTCCAAACTGAAGGAATACACCCCAAAATCCCCTTTCGATCAGCTCCTGGTTGATGGGTTTGATGCTGAGCAGGTCTGGCAGCAGATTGATATGCAGTCTCAACCTTTACTGTCGAGCCTGCGGAAAGAGGTGAAGAAGTTCGAGAAAAATCCTCAAGAAATAAGCAATCTCGGGAGTTTGGCAGAAGCGAAGAGCCTTAAGCTTCCGTGTGCAGATGATGCCAAAGACATGGAGATGGATGGTTTTGGAACAGATGATGATGATGAAGATGATGAACTGGAAGAAGAGAACAATGGAGGGACAGAAGAGAGATTGAAAGGAGGAAGTGAAAGCGAAGGGGGAGAGGAAGAAGATGAAGATGATAGAGAAGAGGACGAGGAGGATGGAGAAGAGAAAGAAGATGAGGAAAAGGAAAAGGATGGAGAAAATAGAGGAATAGAGGATGGGTTCTTCAGTATAAAACAGTTGCAAGAATTTTTAGAGGAGGGTGAAACCGAGGAGCTTGGGCTGGACAACAAGAACAGGAAGGGAATGGCAAAGGGAAAGAAACACAATGTTGATGATGTTGATGATGATGATGATGAAGATGAAGAGGACAATGAAGATGACAAAGACGAAGAAGATGAAGACGATGATGAGGATGAAGAAGAGGACAAGGAGGTGAGCACATACTTTTTTGTGAACTTTTCATGTTTTTTTCTGTTCAGTAAGGAGATGTAGGGCTGATTATCATCATTTTTATTTTCTTTGGTTACGAATTTTCCAGTTCGGAGCTTTTGGTGATGAAGATGAAGGTGAAGAAGCAGCTAAATTGGAAAATGCAAAGTATGGTCTCTATGCACACGTTTGATGACCTTATTTTCCACATTTCGCTTCATTTACAGCTGAATGAGTTTTTCCTGAATGAGCTCTTCCAGAAATGGATATAATCTCGCTTATGGCTGCAAAAAAGTTTGTTCTTACGGGATTTGGATTAAACCACTTTGGTTTCCTACTGTTTACTAGTTTTATATGACCGTTAATGCCTCCAGTACAGTTGCCATAGCTGTATTTTTGTTCTCCTAAGATTGCTGTCTAATGAATGATAACCAGATATGAAGATTTCTTTGGTGGTAAAAAGAAGGGGACTAAAAGGAAGTCTGAGGATTCAAGTGAAGAACAGGATACTGATGGAATTGGTAATCAGGTACTAACTATATCAGGTTTACTTGTTCCTATATTATGGTATTGGATGTTATCATTTCTGGTTATTGCAGTACTGTGAAGTCGTACTTTTGTCAGTACATTTGTTGAAAAGGGTGGCCCCTTATTGATTTCCTCCTCTTTTAGGGAAAAGAGGAGCTGTCTACTCATGAAAAAGAACTCCTAAAGCTTCAGTCTAAGATCAAACAGATGGAGAAATCAAACTTAGATCCAAAACATTGGACAATGCAAGGAGAGGTAGTCATCTGTTACACACAATGGATGCATTCGATAGGATATTGTGCTTTCTGTTGCTAACAAAACTAGATGGAAATTTTCTATTTTTATTTGTCATGGCATGTTAAAAGGTAACTGCTGCAAAAAGACCGAAGAACAGTGCCCTTGAAGTCGATTTGGATTTTGAGCACAATGTTAGGCCGGCTCCTATTATTACAGAAGAAGTCACGGCATCACTTGAAGAATTGATCAAGAACAGAATCATTGAGGTAACTTTTAGTTAATTCAGGAAGTAGTTCGTGATCATGTTCTCTCGTGTTCTCTACCCTTCATTTTGTAGTAAACTGATTCATATGTTTACAGGGACGGTTTGATGATGTTCAAAACCCTCTAAGTTTGCCCACAAAAGCACCAAGAGAAGTCAAGGAATTGGTAAATAAGATTCTTTGATGTGGTTATTCTTTCATTATACTTGCTATGGTTTTATATATTTAAAGAATAATACTATAAATGGTCGTTTTTCTCATGGAAAAAATGCAGGATGATAATAAGAGCAAGAAGGGTCTTGCAGAAGTGTACGAGGTTTGTGACTTTTACAGTATTAGAATTTCTCTTGCTGCACACACACATTCAACTGCTCCATAAGATAACCTATAGATAGTCATTTAACTGCCTCACATAAGATTCAATGTTATGAGTTTCTTTTGTCCTTTTTGGTTATTTGTAGGAAGAATACGTCCAGAAGGCTAATCCAGCATTTGCTCCAACATCACATTCAGATGAACTGAAGAAAGAGGTTCCAACTTGTTTCGATCTTTTAAATGTTTTTTTTTGCTGATTACATATCTTCTTTTTTTCAATACCACATCTGAGGCTCATTTTTATCCCCTGGTGTTAATTTCTTAACGATCTGGTTTTCATGTATTATCAATCAGGCGGGCATGCTATTCAAGAAACTATGCCTGAAGTTGGATGCTCTTTCTCACTTCCACTTCACACCGAAACCTGTATTGTTTCTCACTCTTGTCTGAAATAGTGATGACCAGTCTATAGAGATTGTTTGAAACTCTGATTTCTTCGATACGTTTCAGGTGATCGAAGACATGTCTATCCAGGTGAACGTCCCTGCCATTGCAATGGAAGAGGTAATCGTGCCACTCTTTATAATCATTTGATTAAAATATCGTAATCTTATGGTTTGAAACTGCATACGAATTTCTTCCATGTGTAGGTTGCACCTGTGGCAGTCTCAGATGCAGCATTGCTTGCTCCAGAGGAAATATTCTCGGGCAAAGGTGACATCAAGGAAGAGTCTGAACTTACAAAAGAAGAGAGAAAGAGGAGGAGAGCCAAGAAGAAAAGAAAGTTCAAGGGTAAGGAAGTGAAAAAAATAGATACCTTTTTTTTTAAAAAAAAGGTGAAAGCAGTGGCTCTCTCCGCATCCTCATGCCCATATAATGATCCCTTACATGCTGAATGAGTATAATGAATATTTGAGAATATGAACATCACATTTTGACATGCATGGTTTTATGATTGTTAAGATGTGCTTTCGGGTCGGGACATCGATCAATTATATTCTCATCCTATTTTTATGTGACCCGTAATCTAAAAGTGCATGTCTTGTGTAATCTGAACAGCTAATTCTGCAAAAAGGACAGTGAAGAACCCGCAGGACATCGCAACCCAGATCTCAAAAACTGGTAATAATCCTTTCTCTACATCCTTTCCTATGCATCCCGACGTGTAACCCTTAGCTCTGAAAATATCGAATTGTGTTTCGGGACGATAAATTATTGGCATGATTACCGGACAGGATGTTGTGTTGAATGAGTAACGTTTGTCAAGATCTTGAAATCCAACATATGAACACGACATTCCCTACAGACTTCTTCAGTGTAAAATGCTGTAATCTCACATGCACGGCTTCAACGTTTCAGGCAGCGAAGACTAATGATGGAGTGGAGAGAGAGAGTTCAGACATGAAGCTTCAAGTTTAAGAGAATTGTCTCCACTGAAGATTTTACAAAGTTTTGCCGACGATTCATGGGAAAAAATCATATTAAATTCTAAGAACTGCGTGTTAGAATACAACTGAAATATGTTTATTTAATGCTTAAAACTATATGTTTGTTTTTTTTATATTCACACAAAAAATCTGAATGGACCGACGATATGGGTCGTATAAATTATGGGAAACGAACAAAGGAAACCCAAGTTTTCATGATCCGATCCTCTCTTTTGACGGAGGTGAAAGAGCCAAAGAGGAGATTCAATTCGTTTGGACTCTCTCTCTCTCTCTCTCTCTCTCTCTCTCTCTCTCTGTGAGAAACTTCAAATTCCGAGTTGGCGAAAAGTTTCCTGATATCATAGTCGAGTTCGTCAGACAGTCGCCGGAGAAGAAGACCAAGACGACAGCGACGACGACCTCAAGGATGATAACGGTCCCGTACCTCACCGATGTTTGTACGTACTTCAGTGCTATTCGCCTTTGGTCAGCTCCGAGATTTCTTCCGCCACCTCTTCGGTTGGTGGCTCACCAACAATCTCCCAGGCCCGTGTGCGTATGTGTGTGTATCTACGCATGGATTGTGGCGTTTGTAGCTCATCGGTGTCTGCGCGTACGTGCGTATGAGTGTACGTACATGTCCTCTGTTTTTTCGCCGTAGGGGCACGCGCCGATCTGTTTAGGACACGAAGATTTCCACATCAGGCGTTTGTATCATCAGATTCAGGTATCTCTTCATCAATTCCTCTCGTTCGCGTTGGACGACTCACGTGAGAGCTGTGAAGATGTGAACACAATACACATTTTCTGCTAAATTATGATTTTGATTCTCATCTATGCTCTCTCTGCCATCAGGAACTACATCTATACGCGCAGAACTCGAAGAATGTGTCCCGAGGTTTGTCGGGAAGCCTGCGGCTGTTGCCTGCTATGCAACAAACTCGGCTGCCATCCCTGTTTTGATTGGGAAGGTATGCATTTTGCTATACCTTAGTGATGAACACCTTTGTTCTCCGGGTTTCATAACCAAGTTGCTTATTTATTCCAACTTTTTTGCTTCTGCTGCCTCGCACAGGGAGGGTTGATCATAGGAGATCCTTTGAACCACAGTTGGATGATCAACGGCGCGCGAGGCTCAGGGGCCGCGATCCGTGTTTTCTGATGCAACAGTAAGCTTCTTGGGGACAACGATTCGCCGATAATGCTATACAACAACCCAGCAAAAACCCAAGCCTTCTCAAGGGAATGCCTCGTACGAAATGTAAGTATCCCGGTTTCTCACTGTCAAACATGTTTGAAAAAAGGGAAGGTTTGGAACGAAAACAGGCGGCAGTGGTGGTGGTGGGATTCCCGGCAACACCAGCCCTCAAGGCGTGTAATCTTTGCAATTGAACCGATGATATTCAGACACTGCTGCTTCCCTTTTCAGGGTTCATCATCATGTCCTCCCCAACTCTTCTATTCGGACACAGAGCAAATTTATATGGACCCGACATCTCCCCCTCTCGCATCTGAGGAGGAAATTAATGTATTTCCAGACCCAAGACAGAAACTTCTACTAAGTACTAACCCAATGCTTCTAGTCCTCTCTTCTTCCTCTTCCTGTTCTTTTCTCACTACTACTACTACTAGACCTCTCTACTGTTTCTACCTTCAAACAAGAACAACCACCGCAAAAAAAAAAAAAAGAGAAGAACAGCTTTTTTTTTTGGAGAGGTTCAGACATTGCAGCTTACATTGCCATGGCTGACATTCAATAATTCCAATTTTACCGATCAAAATTCCCACTCTCTACCTCTCTCTCTCTCATGAGAACTCCCTCCCGAGCTTCTGAATTGAGCAGTACATCTTCCTTCTCGTTCCTACAGCATTTATCCCCATATCCTTCAGATCCTCCAGTGTCAACAATGGCAGAACCTCTTCATCTACCTCGTTTATCTCAAACACCGGCCAGTATCTCCCCAACCCTAACTCTTCCAGCCATATTTTCACCCCTTCTCTCCCTCCTCCTCCCCCTCCCCCGCCGTCCATGTCCGACCGCTGAGATAACTCGAATCCCCTACTCTCGAAAACCCTCATCCTACTTCTACTTGTGCTACTGCACCTTCTTCTACTGTAAAAATCGTCTCTTTCCGTCGAATTCTCATGCGACTCTTCTTTCATCGGAGACTTCGAATCTTCCCGGCTGAAATCGCGAAACCCTTCTTCCATATCTTCTCCTCCGCTGCATTTCTCATCCCCGTGATCGAAACTGTTTCGGATCTCATCCGTTTTTGGCACCCAATTCGACCGAACCCGCTTGGTGGATGCTGTCGTCGCCGGTCCGGCGACCCGTTTCTTGACCCTCCAACTCCCGACGGCCATGGAATCCACGTTCCCTTCTCTCTCCTCGTCTAGGTTTCCGCTGTTCTCGTGCCCGGAGCCCAAATTCGTTAAGGTTCGAGTCCTCGACGACTTACCAGTCGAATTCGGTTCCTTTCGATTACCCGACGGTTTCCATTTTGATCTTCTTGCTTGCGAATCGTACGGCACGAGATGGTACTGGTCGCCGCCGATGTCTCCTAATCGGACGCTCGGTCTTCTCAGCCGCTTCGATCCAACGGAGCCGCTGGCTCCGATGGCAGTGGCTTCCGCCGGTGGTTCAATCACAAGGGTCTCCGGTGGAGGAACGCCGCAGTTTGGCTGCAGACCGTTCCCTGGCTGCAGCTCCGCCATCTCCAGCGCGCGCGAGAGAGAGGGAGAGTTTCTCAAAAACAGATTTTTTGCTTCACCCTCTCACTCTGGAATCGCCATTTCCGTACATGCGTAGATATGGTAGGGTGTATGTATAGGTGAGGTATGCAGTAGCTGCTGGGCAAGAAGAAGAAAAGGATTTCTTTACTCTTTCTTTAGGTTTATCTCGGAGAAAGGGATGTGAGAGAGAGAATCTTAATCGAGTGTGTGAGCGCGTCCGGGTTTGGAAATGCTTACACGTGCCTCTAAATAAATAAATAAATAAATAAATAAATGATGTTGCATAATGTGATTAGGCAATTGTTTGGCGGTTGTCTCAATTATTTGGAATAAAAATACATTTGATGGAACAAGACCTGAGTCAATATTATATGTACATGAAAAATACATTTGTAGTTTCGGGAAATTTGTATTTTTGCTAACGCATTAGAGAAACATCTATCTGACTATTAATTAATCACTTTGAAAGAAGCATCCTCATAAAAGAAACCAACCATGATCCATGCATGCTCTACACAAGTACATTGAAAACCCACCAAAATATAATCATGGATGAATATAATTAGAGTACATACTATTTTAATGAGGGATATATCTAAATTTTCGGACACTCGTCAGTCGACTGTAAAATATCGATTTCTTGAAATTAAATTTTGGTTTCGATCGACAGATGTTTACTACATTCTTACACTAGTAATATTTTCATACCAAAACAATTTATGGGAATTCTGTTTCACTCTTCTTCCTCTTCGAAAGTTTTTCATACAGAGTCAGAGGAGAGTGAAGCCTCAAACTGAATCCCGTCATACTATAATGCGTGAGAGGCAATTTTCACAATCCACGGAAACAACCCCCAGATATGCATTTTATCACAATAAAGTTTACAAAACGAAAACACAGATACGCTTTTTTTTTTTTTAAAGACAATTCCAATCTTTGCCTATTTCAGTCGTCGTGTATTCTGATCTTAATGAAACTAAAATATCAGAAACTGGATGAAAAAAAGAAAAGAAAAGAATGGATCCTAACCTCGGCGTTGAAGATCGAAATCCCTGCAATGTCCGTTCTTTCAAACTTGCGGTTAATGAATCGGTTTTCGTCCATCTAATACCTGTTTCCCCTCCCTTTATAGCAATAAACTGATTCCTAGACAAGTGAATTTTCAGACCGGGGATGAATTCTTGTAGAAACTGTAATACCTGTCCCTGTCTTCAGAGTCTCTCAGTCGGCCGGTACAATGCAAACCTGACCATGCCCTGGACTGTGTTCCAAAGGGTACATGGTTGCACCTTTCACGAATTTTTGATGCTCGGTCGCAGGTTTTCTGAGGTGTGCGACCATCGGACGCTTGTGTTTGTCTCGCTTCTTTATTATGGAGCACGAAGCCAACGGCTCTGAAGACATTGCTCCAACTCTCCTGCGTATTGAATTCATTCGTTTAAGTGTGAGATTTAGGATGAACATAAGTTTTGACGTAGCTGAGGAACCGTGAAAATCGTGCACAAGAAATGCAAGAAGTAAGAAAGGTAGGATTTTGTCCATCAGGATCTTTCCCAGCATAGTGGTGAAACCCAGACTTGGTAAGAATGATAACCTTAAAAGCTTCCCTGCCGCAATTCTTGCCGCTGTGATTGTATCGCGGGTAGGCACCCATTTCACGACTCTGTTTGGATCAGCTCTCATAGGAGAATGGATTTTAATGAGCTTCGAAAGAAGAGAAAAAAATATATTATCAGAATGGTGTATAGCCCATAAGTCTACTAAAATGATGAACCCCATAAATTCTGAATCCATCAACCAATGTGATTTCAGTAAATTAAGGTAGCTATTCTTGTGCAGATAAAATACTGATTATGAAGTCAGGAAATGGTATTGGATAAAGAAACTCCCAACTGATTTAATCATTGTGTTTCAAGTGTTCTGTTAAGCAAGATGAACGATGAAGAAAACGAGAACTCGTAGACTTACACCCAGGCACTCCATCATCTGGTAGTATGCTCTACCATGCAAAGGAGTGTGCCCT
Organism: Tarenaya hassleriana; assembly: GCF_000463585.1. Taxonomy (NCBI): domain Eukaryota; kingdom Viridiplantae; phylum Streptophyta; class Magnoliopsida; order Brassicales; family Cleomaceae; genus Tarenaya; species Tarenaya hassleriana. The sequence goes on from NW_010966459.1 coordinate 1,400,302, forward strand.
TGTCGTGATTCTGAAAAATATCGAGTCCTGAAAAATACCACGAAAGGATGACTGAAAAGTAATCATAGTAGATAATAGACCGATGAACAAAATTGGCAGCAGACTTCATACCACTCTTTGTAACCTGGATCCACTGTGAAACCATACATATCAACAGAATCACATATTGAGAGAGCAAATTCAAGAGCCTTCAGCCCAGTTCCCTTGGCTGCCGAGCCAAATGAAGCACCCAGCATTAAATAAACAGGGTTTTTAATCGGAACTTCCTGTCGAGAAAGGAAATCCATGGAAGACAGATCATCAAATTTAAGTCTAGTGATTATGTAACGTAAGCATCATTAGATGGATGGCATAGATACTCTAAAGTAGTTGGAAGAAAACGTGATCCGGAAACTAAACAGCTAAGGGACAAAATAAGTGAATAACGTACGAACCCGGATCATCTTATTCATTATATCATGAATTGTTGTTTTTATTAGTAGGGCCTCCTGCCTTGTTTCTGCAAATTTAACAGAATTTGAAAGTTTCCAACCGCAGTTAGAAGTACAACCATCCAGAAATGACCAGAGGTAAAAGAGTTAATAGAAAGCTAAAACCAAACTTATTTTCTTAGAATATAATCATCATGAAGGAAGGAAAACAATAAAGCAGTTGGTCAATACCATCCAACTCCACGACTTTGTCTAGAGCTTTTGCCGATCCTCGGTTAAGAAGGCGAAACGTGCCCTTCTTTCCTACATGTTCTGTGTAATTCTGGAACCAAACATATTACATAACATGAAAATGTATAATATGCTAAAAAGATGAGAATTGGAAGTTACAATAACTCATATGTTAACCTGGATCGGGGCACCATTCTCTCTAAGAACTGCATCATAAGTATCTATCTCCGCCCCGAACTTTGTCTTTAGAAGATCTCCAGAGTTACCAATAACAGCACACCGGTCAAACTGCCGTGGGAAATATGGAGGTGTTTCAGGAAGCACCAATGAAAGTTTCTCAACACATAAAGATTTATTCTGGCAGCGATTCCTGCATTAATATATAACTTAATTAAAGCCAAAAAGGACAACTACACAACACAGTAACCCATGATTACAAGTTGATATGTTATGAAAGAAATCCATTGCGTTTTGTACATCATTTGAGCTTTTTGTCTAGGTAAATGGATATCTAATCCTATTTTACAGTACAAACTTTTACAAGTCCACTCAGATAAAGCCATACAGAAACTCATATTTGGGAGTCCCAAGATTCCTTTTTTCATATAAGCTTAATTGGTATTTTCTAGCTAATATTAAAGGCAAGAGGCTCATCTTACCTACCTAAAGAACCATAAAAATTTCGAAGGATGAGATAATCAGATGTAAACAGTATGCTACAGTTCATATGATAGCCCATCATATGCAATTATGCCACTTAAACTGAAGGACCATAATCAATGCCATTTACTTACAGTTGTACTCCTTTATTAATTCTGCGCCATGCATAATCCTCCCAGCCATTTGGCAAGGCATCAATGTACTCCTTGGTGAGTATTGTAGTGCTATTCCTGACCTGAGCATTCAACTCACTAGATAACGAATCACTGTAAAGACTAAAACAAAATATATAAACCAAACATTAATACAAACTTCAAGAACTACAATACTCACTTGTTCCCATGTAGCCACTGCTTCGCATAGGTTAAACTCAAATGAAAGTCCTTCAAGCTCTCCAGTCTTAGGATCTTTCTATTGATGGAATGGGCCAATAAAAGAGAGGTCAAATAAACAAATTCATCACATCATTGTGACAGAAATTTTTATCAAAGGATAACACCATAGCGCACTTAACTCTGTTAACACATTAGGTTGGGAAATCAGATGGAAATTGACAAATAGACTACAGCGGAATATTTACCCATTTAGGGACAGTATCGCTCGGGAAGTTCATCATGACTTGGCAATAATCTTTACCAGTAACAGCTTGTAGTCCCAAACCATTGGCTCTCTGCATCATCACCAAGTTAAACACCAAAAATAAAATATTTCAGTCATATAAGCAGCTTACCACAAATCTTAAATTGACATAATAGTGCACCGTCAGGAAAGAAATATTTGAGATAAACACAGCAATTCACTGATTTCTCAAGATGAAAGCTTATTCCAGGAATTAAACCGTGCGTAATTCATCTAAATCTCATCCTATGCGATGGACACTCATATAGTCTATGTAGTTGTGAGCTCTAATCCCATACATCTACAATCACATTTTGATTTCAAACCACATCCTTGTTTGAGTTCAATCACTAAGTCATTCTATACCACTGAACAAAACCGGATCAACAGAAATCAAAAGTTCAGATAAGCCGATATCCAAATTCAGGCACAAACTAACTTGAACCTTCCCCCCCCCCCCCCCCCCCCA
>NW_010966459.1:1402840-1404116 GCF_000463585.1 Tarenaya hassleriana
CCCCCCCCCCCCCCCCAGCTCAAACAACTAGTTCCAACTTCCAAGACTGATGCTCACTCCAAAACAAGCGAAAGCAAACAACAAAGCGAAAGAAGATAACGAAGCATAGATCTCCACCGCCGATACTCACAACGCACTTCTGGAATCCGCTCTGCAGAGACTGCAACGCCTCCAGATCTTCATTCGTAAGCTGATTAGTCTCGTCTACAAACATAGAATCATCATCATCCCAAAACTTCAGAGAACCAAAGTGTGCGTACACATACACGACGAATACGCATACGGAAGCGTGTACAGTAGAACAACAAATGCGAAATTTTCGTATGCTTACAGAGATTGGAGACGCCGGTGATGTAGATGAGAATGGCGGAGATTCCAGTGGTTAAAGCTAACAGAAAAACTAGTTGCAAGAGCCTCATCGATCTCCAGCTTCGCTTTTTCCGGTGACAAAAGCGGTTTTCTTTTTCGACTCCGAGGCCAGAGCTTCGTCGTATAGTTCTGGATCTGAGTCTCACGTCATGGAGCTCGACAGAACAGCTTGTACTTCATGCCTTGATATTCGAAACGGCGAGCAGTTTCGGATAGGGGGATTCGGATAAATAAACGGCGCGTAGTTTACCTTGTTAAATTGAAAACAGCAAGGTGTCCATCAGGTTAAGTCGTACAACAAACACCAGGATGTTCTACTGATCAACGTAAACACGGCATGGAGTCGAAAAGTTGGATTAGTATTTAGTGATAAGTTGCCACGTGGTATCGGCCTAAAACCCTTCCGCCTTCAACCTTTTCATCCTAAAACCCTAACTTCTGTGCAAGTCTCTGCAACTTGTGATCGACTAAAATCACTGGCTAGAATTTAAGCCGACGATGAAATTGTGAATTTCTTTGGTTTCCATGGCGATTTCTGGTTTGTTTTCCTCTTGCAAACCTCATTTCCCAGTTCGTCCGCCTCTGTTTTACTGCTTGACGAAGGTATGACTGCTGCATATACAAACAGTCATACCTGTATGCACTTCTGTTCTTGTATGTACTCTGTCTGATTTTATTTTTTTTTCTTAATTGGTTGTTTGGCTCACAGCTTCGGTTCACTTCTGTTGCTGCAATTGAAACAATTGATGAATCAGATGCCTTTGACAAGGACACAGCGCGATATAACAAGGGTTCTGACGGAAAAAGTAAGTTAGACATGATGAGTTTATGGGTTTAGTCTTAAATTATGGTTCTTTTAATACCCAGATATATTTACTGAGTAATGGTGGGGTAATAATCGATCTTC
>NW_010966459.1:1404126-1411695 GCF_000463585.1 Tarenaya hassleriana
TAATCGATCTTCCGACCCAGTTATCAAGTGGAACATTTGGGTAGATATTGATTTATTGCTCTAACTGTACTCTTTTGAGTTAGAATCAGTGTGATGATCCATAATTGTCCTGGAGTTTTGTTTGCTTAACACTCTGAACCAACTCTTTCCGCGGGTTCATGTGCTCTTCTTTTGGCATGATTTGATATTGTTGGGTGCTTTTTTGCATTATAGGAACTGAAGGGAATGGTACGATTCGTGAGTGGAAGAAATTAAATTCTAAAGACCTTGGAATAAGCACTTCTATGATTGCAAAACCCACAAGACAAGTGCTTAATGGACTTAAGAAAAAAGGTTGACGGTTTATCCTTAACTGTAGAGTTCTCTAATGTAAAATTTCAAAATTTTATGTAGTGTTTCATTCAGCGGTTTGATATTGGTTTGTGTTTTCTATCACATACAGGATTTGAGGTTTACCTCGTGGGAGGCTGTGTGCGGGACCTTATTTTGAAGAGGATACCAAAAGACTTTGATATCCTCACTTCTGCAGAACTTAGAGAGGTTAATATTTATTATTATTATTGGTTTTCTTTCCTTGTAGGCCTCATTTCGTGAGCTTCATTTTTCCTCTGATTTCAGAAATGATTTTTTAGTCATGATGTTTAGGTAGTTAGAACTTTCTCAAGATGTGAAATTGTTGGCAAAAGATTTCCCATCTGTCATGTGCACGTTGGGGATGATATAGTAGAGGTTTGTTTTTCAACTAGCTTCGTTTCCTTATACATTTAATAAAATAAATATAATTTTGACAAGTTTCTTTAATTCTCCTCTCATTTTCTGTTTCTTTGGTTTTCTTTTATAATGTGTTTGTGTAGGTTTCGAGTTTTAGTACCTCTGCACGCAACTCGCCTAGAAACATGGTTTCTGATTTTGGAGAAGCAAGCTGGTCAGACAACCAGGACTGTATCCGGTTTAATAATTGTTTGCAGCGTGATTTTACTATTAATGGGTATCTTGTTATCCCTTAATTGATTTCCTCTAACTTTTAAGAAGGAAAATGAAGTGAATCTCCCGTTTTGCCCCATGTATCCCCCACCGATCCGAGTTTGGAATTTCCTACAGTTGTTCCTACATCACTTCTCTTTACGTTTTTTTGTTTGTTTCTTGTCTCAGGTTGATGTTTGACCCATATGCCAAAGTTGTGTACGACTATCTGGGAGGAATAGAAGATATTAGAGAAGCTAAAGTGTGAAAGTATTCTATTAATATCTACTGTGTTATTCCAGACAATTTTTTTCAATATACATTTATTCTCATTGTGGCTTGGCGGTCATAGGTTCGGACGGTGTCTCATGCTGGGACGTCTTTTCAAGAGGACTGTGGTGAGTTTGTGAAAGAAGAAAATAATGTGGACTTGTAAGTTGTAACCCCTTAAGACCATATGTGGGTGCTAACCTGCATAAAATTTTGCAGCCCGGATTCTTCGTGCAATAAGGATTGCTGCCCGTTTAGGTTTTAGGATTTCCAAGGAGACAGCTCATTTCGTCAAGAACCTTTCCTTCCTTGTAAAAAGGCTTGACAAGGTAGGGATACTATCTTGTGCCATTCTGTTAAGAAATGTTTACTTCTGATTGATGTCAAGATATATCTTCAAATATAACTCTGTGGATTTTCTAGGGAAGAATTATGATGGAAATGAACTACATGTTAGCGTATGGATCCGCGGAAGCTTCTTTGCGATTGTTGTGGAAATTTGGGATTCTAGAAATTCTTCTTCCAATTCAGGTAAATTCCCAACCAGGTACTCGTTGTTCTCTCATTGGCTCATTTTATGTACCACGCATCCATCTAACTCTGTCTCACAGGCAGCATATTTTGTTCGAAGTGGTTTCAGAAGACGCGACAAGAGGTCTAATATGCTCCTGGTGATCCCCCCTTTTACCTGAGTTCAATCTTTTACTTGTGTTTCCACCATAAAAATATGTTGTATAAAATGTGCAGAAATGCTTGTTTGCCAATGTTACACTTGTCTATCGCTTGATATGTCTAACAAAGAACTGGTATTTTGTGGTTGATGTTTTTTTATGCAGTCTCTCTTCTCTAATTTGGATAAACTTCTGGCACCTGATAGACCTTGCCACAGCATCTTATGGTGAGATCCTCATCTAAGTTCACACTTCATAGATTATGTCTGATAAAATATTAGGGGGATGATACACAGATATGTTTTCTTCTTTATTTTTCTCTTGAATTAATCAGTGAAAACATACATATAAACAATTGGATGTAGATCCAATTTTTGTAATACCGTCTGAACCGCACACTTCATGTAAAAGTTAGACGTTGCCTTCACATTGATTAGTAAGGTTTTGATATCTAGTTGGTAGAATACATTTCCATGAATGGGCCAAAACCACTGCTCTCATCTTTTGGGTCTATGGGTTAAACATTCTCTTTCACATGGCGTTACCCTTCCAACTGCTCCAATTTCTTTTGGGACTTGACTTACAGGATAGCAATCTTGGCATTTCACAAAGCACTCACAGATCAACCTCGGGATCCTTTAGTGGTTGCTGCATTTAGCCTTGCTGTCCACAATGGCGGAGATCTATTTGAAGCTGTGAAAATCACAAGGAAAATCACTAAGCCGCACAACAGAAGCTTCTTCGAGCTAGTAGAACCACAGGATATGGACCTCAGAACCATGCTCGATGAGGTCATGGATCTTGATGCTTCTGTCAAAGATGCCTTAGGACAGATGACTGATGAATATTTTGTTTCTAAGGCAATGTCGGCCTATCCTCAAGCACCTTATTCAGATCTGGTATGTGCTTTTCCTTTTTGGGAGGCTTTCACCCTCCATTATTCTTTTCGATTAATTATTACATGGATCCATAGACTATACTTCAGTAAGGCTGCATTTTTCAGCATAGATGTTTCTATCAGATCATAGCAGAATAGAAAGGAAACGCTATCGGCACCGGCATTCGCTATAATGATCAAAATAAATCGTTATAACCAATGAATAGAATAAAAGGATTCTTGTGACTGAGAGAAGTAATGCCATCAGCGCCGATTCCCAGTTCTTTTGGGGATATTTCGAGCAAAACAGGAGTATTGTGGTGTGGAAATGTTCTAACTTTTCATTGTCCCTTGGATTCTGTGTAGGTGTTTATACCGTTGCAATTGTATCTGAGGGTAGGCAGAATTTTCCATTGCGTGAAAGATGATGTAGAGAAGGGCTTTGTGCCTAAGCAAGGCAGCAAAATTAACCATGCGTCTCTATCTGAAGGGAACCTCCCAGAAGTTCGGCATGTATTTGCAAGGGTTGTGTTTGACACTGTCTTCCCGTTAAAGTAACACTTGGCATCGGCTGCGTACAAACTGAGTTATGGTAGAAAGCTAAAGAAAATTCCGTGTACGATGGCAGAAAAATCTGTGTACAATGACCTACATATGTAGATCAATAAGCTGTCTGGAAGCTGAGTTTTGTTTCATTGACATCAATTTTTTTTTTAAAAAAAATATTCTTTTCCATCATGTTGGTTTGGTGGGTTGTTGAGGAAATCCCTTGTAGCTTTATCCACTTGCAGCTGGATCAGGCACAGGAGCTGGAGCACTACCACCGGTAGTAGGCCTAGGAAAGCATAAATAGGGGATGAGGAAGACATCAGATGGAAACCGATGCTCTAAAACATGTAAGTATTTATCACAAAACAGTAATTATTTGATTTTGTTTGTTGTTTCCTTTCAGATGAGGTTTGATAATTTATGTTAAAGTTTTGAAGCTTGGGCAAGGAAGACTTACAGGCCAGCGAAAACCTTAACAGCATCGTAGATAACCCATTGGGCTCCAGTGAGTGTTCCTACCATGAGAATGCGAAGAGGGAGGCCACGAGTAAACAGACCCCATAGCCCTAGCTTCTTTACTGCCTGTAACACATGAAATTGGAAAACTGTGTCAAAAGCAGCTGATATAAGAAGCACAAGACTGAACTTAAGCTAGATGCTCATGAAATACATGCTTAGTTTAACTTATCCCAAAATGGTTTTGTCCCAGATGCTTGGTTCACCTTATGAACAGATTGGTCTCACCTTGACCTGGCTGCTCGCAAGCTGTGTTCTTGGTTCAAATCGAGAGTGGAAGAGTCTAAGACTAAGATGTGCTGTTGGAAGTTAAAGTGGGCTTGGAGTTTAACTTACATCTGTAATGGTTGTTCCTTTGGAATTGTTGAGGAAGGAGACCAAGTTATCCGCTGGGTGTGAGACAACAGCACAGAAAATCCCAGCAATGTATCCTCCGGTAAAGCTAACCCCGAGCTGTACTGGCTTTGAACATTGCTCTTTTGGAGTAGTTATGGCATTCTTGTATATGAGCTCCACCGTGTTTTCAAAAGTAGCAAATTTCATCATGGTATCTGCAACAAGTCAGTATCCATCAGGCAAGAAACAATGGATGAATGGCACATGAATGTAATAATGAGAATGGTCCGGATTTGATTCTAATGTTTTGCTTGCTGAGATTTTCAGGGAGTCAAGTCTACCCAGTTATTTCGTTTAGAACCGTCAACATCAACTTCAAAGTTTTCAGCTTTTTCGAGATGAGATTTGAGTTAGAGACTTACAAGGAATCTGACGTCCCCAGAGAGGAACAAGCCCTTTGTACAACCTGCATTGATCATCAAGAAGATGAGCATAAGATTCTAAGCTGAAGACAGATCAGCTTTTTCTTCGGACAAGAAAGTCTGGATCTTTTCATTACCCAAGAGCACCTTCCGATCTGACAATCTTTGGTAAACCATCGGATAAGCCGCGAGCAAAACCAGGTTGGGTCTGAACCCTGACTTTGACAGCTTCCATCGGACAAAGAGCAACATCGGCAATAATCTCGGAAGAGGCTGATCCGGCAAGATAAATCAGCGTCTTGTGCTTGGCTGCGTATTCTGGTCCTGCAATATCTGAGTAATATTTCTTGAAGAACTCGTATAAACCATACTTGAACGCTCCCTGAGCGCTGTAGCCAAGGAGAGTCGGAGCCCATCCTCTGGTAAAACCCTTCATCCCTTGTTCCTTGAGTGTTGTACTGAATGCTGATGGTATGTTCTTGTACTTTGAAGGATCAATCTGGAAACAGCCCACAACCAAAAAAAAGGAGTGTTGAATCATCATTTCAATGGCTATTTTTGATTTCGGTATAGAATTTTCGGAAATTTGTTTCATTCACCTGCATGTTGCATTTGATGACATCCAGGGGCGTAACTGCAGCATGTGTGAGGCCGCAGCTGAGTATTCCGCCGACCGTACAGGCGGCGTAATACGCCGGAGAGTACATCTCGATCCTCTCTTTCGGTGCCGGGATCGCGAAACTTGGAGCGTCCGATGAATATGACGGCGGTGGTCTCCGCCGCATGTTTGCTGTCGGCTCCGACTGCGACGGAGGATCTGAAGAGTACAGGAAGCTCGGGATCACCGATCTGTTGTGATTGTTTGATACAGGCATTGCTGGAGATGAACAGAATCTCACGAAGAAGAGGAACGTGTTTGGAAGACGAGAAAGTGGCTGCTGAATTTTCCCGGAATCGTTTTCTGATTTGTCTGTTTGGCGCGAATTAGTCTTATATATATATATATACATGCATATCGAGTCTCCTTGAAATGACGTAATTGCCCTCTGAATTCGTTGGCTTCCCCATGTTGTGCGTCAAGAAAGTAATTCGTCATGCCGTTCATTTGTACGTAGTGTCTAGTGAGACAGAGAAGGGTATTTTCGTAATTACAGTGAGATGCCACGTGGGAGGTTCCTTTGACGTAAGCGGTAACGCAACCTTAGACGTAACGTAACCTGCACGAATGCTTTTTTATTACCTTTATTTTACATCGCCGTCTTCATTTACCACAGAACCATTCAAATGAAGAGTATTACATATATATATATATATATATATATATACACACGTGTGGAAATTTCGAAAGCAAAAGAATATTATTGTGTATTGAATTTATATTTTATACATAACAAACTTATTTTATTATGCATAGACTATAGAACATACCATGTATTTGATACTCATACACTTTCAGATACATATACTATGGTTTTAGTAATCGTTTGAAATTGGCCATTCACGCGAAGAGGGTCATATTCTTAAGCTAATTAATGTTCATGTTAATTTCATTTTTCTTTCATCAACAATTGTTACATATAAATGCGAAAACGCGTAATTTTAAAAAATGTCTAACGTAGAAGCTGAATTTTCCACCACCTTAGAATAGACTGTAGTTGATGGTATTTATGATACCCATGTGGCATGGTTGGAATTTCGTTACACTAACTCTATTATTATACTTTAACATCTAAGTTTTGTTTTCGTCTGCTCAAATTTTATCACGCATTTGGAATTTAAACTCTCATACACACACATGAGAACCTCTAAAATAAATATCAGATTTCAAAACAAAAATAAAAATATTATAATTATGAAAAAATAAATTTCAAGATATCATGATGATGTATGTAAAGTGCAACATACTTTTGTCCCCAAACTTTTTTAAAAGTTTTTTTTTATCCGTGGAGAAGCCATCACACGGTCGACCGGATCTCGACCGACTCCGCAGAGCGGACATTGTCTCTAACAATAAACATCCGATTCCGCGCAATAGTCGATAAACCATGAAGAACAGATAAACCAATCGAAGCTTACTGACTCTCAGAAAGATCAACCTATAGTTACGTGGACTTTTTCTTTTTAAAAAAGTAATTTATTCTAAAATTCGATTGAATGCACATTATAAAATAGTATTATACTTTTTAAAATATGTTAGTATATGCTACAAAGATATCACCAACTATTAAGATTCCGCATAAAATGTGGAGTTATATAGTTATGATTTGATTGTCTTGAATTTACATAAAATAAATAAAGAAGAAACTTATAAATAATGCATGGACCTGTAGGGTCCCACCATTTTCCTCCCCGCAAAGATCGCATGCGTTTAATCTCCGGAACAAACGGCGTCGTTTAGAAGTCTCCTTTATTTCTTTCGGATTTCTTTCTCGCCAAATCTCGCTGAATTAATTTTTTCTTTACTTTGCTGATTTTCTCGGGAAAATCCAAGCTTCTTCCAGCGAGAATATTCTCTCCCCACCGATTTACCTCCCTCCGTCGCTGTTGCTGCGATAGACTTCACATCTCGGCTCACGAGCATCTCTCCGACCACTGCCGATGGATCGGAGGAGGGCGGGGAGCCCAGTGTACGGACGGCAGTGGAGCGGCGGATCGAACAGTACGGACTCGACATCGCCGGCGATGTCTCCGGCTCACCGGAAGCAGCTCGGAGGTGTCGGAGGTTTCTCCACCGTCAAACGGACTCAGAACGTGGCTGCCAAAGCGGCGGCGCAGCGGTTAGCTCAGGTCATGGCCTTGCAGAACAAGGACAACGAGGAGGACGAGGATGAGGAAGAGGACGAAGATCTAGGTTTTAGATTTGCAGCTCCTCTGAAGCCAGGACTTCATGCTCCTTCTGCTCACTCCTCCACCGGCAGCAACAACATCAACGGAGCCAGTAATTTGTCGGCGGGTTCTTTTCCTC
>NW_010966459.1:1411887-1426531 GCF_000463585.1 Tarenaya hassleriana
GCGGAGGTTTCTCCACCGTCAAACGGACTCAGAACGTGGCTGCCAAAGCGGCGGCGCAGCGGTTAGCTCAGGTCATGGCCTTGCAGAACAAGGACAACGAGGAGGACGAGGATGAGGAAGAGGACGAAGATCTAGGTTTTAGATTTGCAGCTCCTCTGAAGCCAGGACTTCATGCTCCTTCTGCTCACTCCTCCACCGGCAGCAACAACATCAACGGAGCCAGTAATTTGTCGGCGGTTTCTTTCGCTCAGCGGAACAGATCGCCGTCGCCTGCCGTAAATCTCCCATCCATAAGAGCTAATTACTCGCGTTTTAGCTTCATTTGATTGCTAGATGAGCTGTGCTTTCTGGGTTTTGGCGTATCAGTGATGAACTTGATTCTCTAGGGCTGATTTGGAGTTTCTTTTTGTGCTTTGATTAGTTAGGCAGGAACTTCATGGAGCAAGTGCCTTCGGTGCGTTCAGCCTCCACTGGAAGGCCGTCGATGTCTGTTAGATCCACGACTCCGACTCCTAATCTCATGCCGCCGAGTAGGGTGTCGCTCAAAACTCCGGTTGCTATCCCTCCAATTGATCCTCCTAAGAACAGAGATAAAAGGTGAAAACGCTATTTGCTTAGCTATTGTGTTTGAATCTTTTACTCGAGAGAGCATGTTGCTTAGCTGAATTCGTCAAGACCATTTTTTTTCTCCAATTTTTGGAGTTGATAAGCCAATGATGTTCCACTAATCAGCAGGCGTGCTAGAGATTGACATGAAATGAGAAGTCAATGACTCCTTTCTTAACGTGGTTATGTTTTCCCCTGCTGCTTATTGTAACCGATTCCACTGTTTCGTGGTTTCAGATTTTCGGTTGAAGTGCCATCAGTGAATTCTAAGGAGAAGGGAGATCAGCAGGGCTCTTCGTGACGAAGTATGTGATGCTTCCTTATGAATTCTGAGAGATGTCTGGTCGATTTACAGCAATCATCCAGATTGGGATTTGCTTTTTAAATGGCTATTTTTATGGGTCAGAAACTTTTGACTTGAGGATGACTCAATGTTAATTGCAGCTGGATATGCTACAAGAGGAGAATGAGATTATATTGGACAAGGTTAGTTTTCTGTCATCGGGTTTGGAGGCTGAAAGTAAATGATGAGCTCTTGTTGATTATGCATAACATTTGTTCTTGAATACAGCTTCGCCGGGCGGAAGAAAAGCGTGAGGAAGCAGAAGCCAGGGCTAGGGAGCTGGAGAAACAGGTCTTGGTCCTATTTTCATCTATATATTAATCCGTAGATGCTCTTTTTGCTTCTCGTTTTGATGGGATGAAAGATATTTCACTAATCTCTTTCTAGAAAATAATTATCAAGCTCAAGGTAGCTACCATTGGCTAGTTGTAACAGGCTCCTCTCTCGTAGCTTTAATCAGCATCTTAGTGCATAATGAGGGAATTTCTTGAATAGTTATCATTGTGCCAATTCATGGCAAACTCAGGAGATGCAGCCTCTATTTAATTTACCAAACATATATGCAGATGGAAGGATAGTATAGGTTGATTTTATGATCTCTTAGTATATTCATTGAAAAATTATATATTGGAACGACCAGTAGGTATTTCCATCTTTGTAAGGCTTCAAGTAATTTTCTTTTCTTTTCAAAAGGTTGCTTCTCTTGGAGAAGGAGTATCTCTGGAGGCTAAATTGTTAAGTAGGTAGGATTACTTCTGCTCCTTCTCATTTTCTTTATCCTTTTTTTTAAAGATACTGTTTTCATATGGTCGTTTATTCTGAAATACTTCTTTCTTCAGAAAGGAAGCAGCATTACGTCAAAGAGAGGTTAGTACACTCTGTAACAAAATGCCACATTTAGTCTCGGATAAATGTTTCTATGAGCCATGCAATTTCACATTAAATTGGAAATTGCTACTTGTTACAGGCTGCTCTGCGGGCTGCTCAACAGAAAAAAGATGGGAAAGATGAAGAAGTTACTTCTCTTCGTTCAGAACTTCAGGTAAGTTATATCGATAATGCCCATATCAGTAAGATGTGTTGTTCTGATCTACATGATGAAATTATGTTGTCATGGTTTCCTTGGAGATCAGAACTTGAAAGATGAGGCTGCGGCATCACTGGAACAGCTCACAGAAGCAGAGTCTGAAGCGAAGTCTCTTCGTACAATGACTCAAAGAATGATTTTAACTCAGGAAGAAATGGTTAGTCAATGGAAGTCAAATCTCATTATCTGTTAACTGTTCTTGAAGTTCTGATTGTGTGCCATATCTGCCTTTAGGAGGAGGTAGTTCTGAAGAGATGTTGGCTTGCTCGGTATTGGGGGTTGGCTGTGCAGCATGGTAAGTAATTCTTCCAGTAAAAATTGATTATTAGACATAGTGTGTCTTTCAGAGATTTTAGGCTTTTGAACTTGGCAACGGATTTTCGTGTTATACATACTCTCTGTCTTTTAATAGCACCATCAAATGACATGCTTGTAGAGAGTCTTTATGCATCAAAATTCTCAGATATTTGCTTTTCCCATGGCCCTCTGTAGGCATCTGTGCCGATATAGCCCCATCTAGGCATGAACACTGGTCAGCTTTGGCTCCTCTTCCATTTGAACTAGTCATATCTGCAGCACAAAAGGCCAAGGAGTTGTCTGGGGATAAAGGTTAGTCTGCTGTATCTCTGAACTGTTATGCCTTTCCCTTGCATTTTGCTGTTCACATATTTATTTATCACTGTATAAAATTGAACAGGTGGAAATGATCAAAGTAAAGCCGCAAGAGATTTAAGTGATCTAACTGGTGAAGGAAATATTGAAAGTATGCTTTCAGTTGAGATGGGTTTGAGAGAACTAGCGTCACTAAAGGTGTTTACTCCTGTTTCCGCACTTGTGTTTTTAAGCATTAAAATATCTTTTCCTTTGTGGGGTTTAGCGTTAATCGTAAGGTTTCCCATAAGCTCTCTACAAATTCTCCGCAAAAGACATAGTCTACATTTTCTAAGAATTTATGTTACTTTGAACTCAGGTTGAGGATGCAGTTGTGCTAGCATTTGCCCAGCGGAGAAGACCAAGTTCGGTTCGTCAAACTGTCTCTGGTGCGTATATATGTGAAGGCCTTATCATCTGCTACAATGATAAGGACAAATATAAACTCTCTGTATTATACCCAACTTTTCCCAGGGTTTTGTTCTTAGAATGTCTAAATTTTAGTAATTACAACCCACATTTTAAGAACAACAGCTAAGTGATATATGTCTGAAAAATATTTCATGCTTTCTTTTTCTCATAGTAAGGAAGGGCCGACTTGGCTCATCGGTAAAACCATTTACTGTGGGGTCTGAGGTCGCGGGTTTGAATCCACCTCTCTACATTAAAATGTGGGGTCTGAGGTCACGGGTTTGAATCCACCTCTCTACATTAAAATGTAGGGGTAAGGTGGTCTAGTATATTCCCTTTCCCAGCACCCCCACTGGATGGGGATACGAACTGGGTTGGTCCTTTACAACCCCTCATTTTAAGAACAACAGCTAAGTGATATATGTCGGAAAAATATTTCATGCTTTCTTTTTCTCATAGTAAGGAAGGGCTTTGCTTAGTAGTTAAAAGAGAGAAGTTAACGTTCTCTTTTCCATGATCTTACAGATCCCAAGGGCCATGGAGATCCCAAATTTGTAGAGGCATACGGTACGGCATAGAGTCTTCTTGTAGAGATTCTGATTTGTTTGGGTTTATCTCTTAAAAATGAATAAACAAAGAATGAAATAATATGCTTTTGACCTTGTCAACCATGTTATATGACACTCATGAAGTTTTGATGGTGTTTGTTACTTTGGTTTAATGCAGCACTAAGTGATGAGGAAGCCGAAGATGTCGCCTTTAAGCAGGTACTTATATTTACGCATAGAGCACTGTGTTCGTAGTGATGTGATGATACAACACTATTTCGGGCAAAATCCTAAGACTTCTTCTGAAAGCTGCATGTTCACATCTTGCTGACTCACTAACACCAATATGTGCACATTCATCTGAAAGCATGATAGTATCTGCCCAATAGAAAAATCATTTGTTTACCTCAGTTACGAGATACGGGACTTGTTAGGATTTTGCTATATGTTTGGTCCTCTGATAACTGTATGTATTTTGGTACATCAATAAATTGTTAGGACGGTAATGCTCTTTTCGTGGCACGATAAGCTGCGTGTAACTAGAGGCACGATAAGCATACATACATCCGGTAGCCATCTTATAGAAACTGTAATCTGTAGATGAAAAAATGGTAAAATGTGGCCGTAAACATATATATATCTATCTATGTGTGTCTGTTCATACGCATACACAATGGCTAGTACACTGAATGTTGTTAAAACGAAGAGAGACAAAAAAACCTGAAGGATCTAATTAGGTCATGTTTCGGGTAAATAAAAAAAATGCAGGCATGGCTAATGTACTTTTGGGGTAGAGCCAAGTTGCATAACGTGGAAGAAGACATAGCAGAAGAACGCCTCCAGTTCTGGATCAGCCGTAGTGGTCAGTCACCGACTTCCCACGATGCTGTTGATGGTACAGCTCTCTCTCTCTCTCTCCTTAACCCTGTCTCAGCTCCATTTTTTTTTCATATGAACAAACAAAAAAAGATGAATACCGTGTTATATTCAGTGGAAAGAGGATTGGTAGAGGTAAGGAAACTCGGGATAGAGCAACAGCTATGGGAAGCGTCTCGGAGAGAGATCGATCAACCTTCTCCGGCCGCCTCTTCTCCCTCGAACCCCGACCCTGACGAAGGCGGCCAGGATTCATAGTCTGCTGTACAACTAAGGTTCTCCTTCTCTTTGCTGCCCTTGTTCTTGGGTTGAAATGGGAATATCTTCCCCCTCCTTTTTATAAAGTTTTTCATTTTTGTATATCCCTCTTTATTTATTTTTTAAAAAAACGGGATTTGTGGAAACATGAACATTTTGGAGCATTACGAAAAAACATGTGTGTGAATGTTAAGGAAAGATCTTTCTTTTTGCAGCCTTGAGTGTGTATAGATATCAACACTTAGTAGTATCAGAGTGTTCATTCTCCTCTTTCTCTTCATCTATATGATCGTCAGATAAACCGAAACAAGCGACTGAAAATTTTCCCGGAAACCAAACAAGAAACTGAAAATTTTCCAGAATTCTGGAACATTTTTTTTTCTAGATCCATTCACCATTTGTCCTCCTCCCCCGGAGAACCGATCTACTTGGGAAAAAACAAGAGAAAGGTTGTTCGAAGTTCGATTTCAACGAACCTGCGATCGTCGAGAAGAGATCGAAACCGCAGAGGAAGATTCCGAGGTTGTCGGAAATATAACAGAGGAATTTTTAATATTTTTATTTAAAAAAAAATAGGAACTGTTTTTTAAAAATTACTAGTTACCACTATTAGCTTTTTCATAGGTACTACGGTTAAACGTAAGAGATACCACCCGCCTTCTTTCTCTTTGGAGTCTCAAAGCAAAGGGCCAGCTTGACCTTCAAAGAAAAATTCATTCCTCCACACACACCCAAAAAAAAAAAAAAAAAAAAAACCTTCCTTGCAAGCTTTTCTAATGGCGGGATCACGGGAGGGAATGCGAGATCAGAGTTTTTGTCAGGTAGACTTGCTTCTTTTTTTTTCATTTTCCTTTTTTTTTCTCAGTTTCAGGCCCCGAATTATATAATCTGTCATCATCACCCCCACCACCACGAACACCCATCATTGCACCCACATTCCCCTAGATTTATCTCTGTTGCATTGGATTTTTTTGGACTTTCTTCTGGATCTGAACGCCGTGGTGCTATGGTGGAATCGCAGGACAAAGACTACGAGAAGGATCTCGATATCGGACCCGACGAGCCCGAGGCTCCTCTTCCTCTCACCGTCACTTCCCGCGTAAGTACCTCCCATCTTCGATTCTTAGATTTCTATTTGGATGCGACGAAAATCTGATGGGGTTGAGGGAAATTTTTCGTTCCCTTTTGTTTTTTTGGAAACGGTAGGTTCTGTACATGTTAGGAGATATTGCGGCTGGTCCGGCGTATCGGTTCACCCAATGGTTGGATTTGGTTCGTAAACGGAGTGCTCGATACGGATCTTCTGGTTTCCCTCATCGACCTCACCGGATTGATGACATGGTTTCTAGGTTTGGACCCATCTGAATCCACATTAACTTCTGCTTCTGGGCTTTCCATTTGTTTATGGATTGGTGTACATGTTTGTGATTTACATTTGGTTTTTCATCTTAAAGTACTAGCAAGTGACAGGGTACTGATATTGCCGTTGTATCTGTATGAAGTTTTTACTCTAAAAGCTTAGATTTATGTGATGAATTTGTCATAAATTGAATACTAGTTGTAAGGATTGCGTTTCTGCTCTCTTATGAAATGGAATGGGGTGTGATCTTAAACTGCACTCCCTCGTTTTCAAAATACTTGTGACATGGAAAGCCTCGAAAGATGTTTCAATAGCTCCAGAATCAGATAAGTTTCTAAATTAGGACACAAGTGTGCTGCAGACGCCTGTGCGTATGTTTGTGTGGCCTTTATAGTTTATGCAATATCTTGTCTTCCTTTGTGGGTTTCATCATGAAATGGTTCGGGTGATCTATGTTGTTGAAAGCATGGTAATGATATATAGTGATGGTTGACAAAATTCTTATCCAGTGCAGGAGAGCTGATTGTTGATCCAAAATGTTCACCCATCAAGCAGTCTTCTGAAATAAGCTTGTGGGAAAGGCTTGGCAAAGCTTCTATGCTGGATATTGAATCGAGTTTGTTTTCATGGAACATGTTATCTTCACTTCACCATACCGAGCATAGTAGTAACAGTGATCCATCCGAAGAAGACCAGATTAAAGCCCTTGAGGTATATTGTGTAGATCTAGCTAAGCGTGTTGGATTGAAGAAAATTGCATCAGCCTAACTCTCCTTCTCTCTCCCAAGTTGCATGAGGATATCTTGACATTACCTCTTTAGAGTTCTTTGCGTTGTATGTATACGATTTTCCTGTCTATGTTCTTTTTCTTTCTTATCTTTTGTCTGGTCTCATGAATCAGGTTACTGTGAATTCTGGGGGAGTTGTTTTCTTTGCACTATTTAATCATGCCAATTCTGATGATGCTTCTCCAAAGGAAGCGGCGGCAGTAATAAAATTTTCTTCTTCAAGGATGGCCACACAATCGGAACGTCTAGGCTATGAGTTTGCCAAGTGGTTGGGGGTACAGACTCCTCAGGTATATTTCTTCTCTTTCATGGATTCCGTGTTCGTAATTGGTCAATCATTTTAGGCTCTTTTGTTTTTTTTACGTCTTTTTCTTAATGATTAACGATACTGGGACAGGCTCGAGTAATTCATAACTCTAATCCTGAATGGACCCTTATAAAAGAAGCGACTGAGAAAGCACAAGTTAAAGCGAATTCAGAAGGAGATGAGGTTGGTGAGATGACTTGTTCAGAACTTCTAGAGGCCCTTGAACTAAGCCGGTGTCTTTTCCTAATGAGGTGCAAACGGGAAACTCGGGTTTACTGTTTTTTCCTATTTTTCATTTTTTACTTCGATATGGTGTCATCTTTAGATAGTTATTCCATGTATTGTTCTAGTGTTTAGGTGTTTTCCTTATCTGTCTCAACTCGTAAGAGGGATGTAAGAAACACTAGTATGTGGCGATGATTGTGATGAATCCTCTTCTAAGCATTTTCATTTCGTGATCGCAGTTATGTCCATGGATGTCCATTGCTTGAAAGCACGAATATCTTTGAATCAGAAGAGAAAGCAGAGAAAGTTGCTGCTGCACTTGGGAGAATCTTGGTGCTAGATCTTGTAATTAGGAATGAAGACAGACTACCTTCTCGTCAGCTCCGATGGCGAGGCAACCCAGCAAATCTATTATTAGCTGACAAAGTTCCTTCACCGGCTAAAAAATTGGAATGCTCATATGAGGAAGCCTTTGATTCCGCAATCAAAAGACACCATCCTAGGGTGTATAGAGCCATTCAAAAGGAAAGAAGGGCCACTTCAGTGGATAGTAGATTTGGTCCCTCTGATCAAAGGTTGGTCTCACAGGCTTCTGACCTTTCTGATGTGACGGAATCGCCTAAATCTTGTGACACGGGTTTGATGAGTCCATTGTCCGATAGATCGGTTGTTGCTGATTTTCACATCGTGGCCATAGATTCAGGCGTTCCACGCCGACCTCCTGCTGGAAAACGGGCAAGTGATCGAGAAATTTATCCGAAGTTGGTTGAACTGCTCATCAACAGTAGCGAATACGCCTCAAATCTGTTACATGAGATAACAGAAGGAAAATTAGGGACTCCTCGTGTAGAAGAAGATGGTGAGCAAACTGGTATTCGATCCAGTGAAGTAACGTTAGTGATTCGTGAATTTCGCAATGGTTTCCGAGCTGGGCTCAGGGACCTGCAAGGGTTTCACATTTTCCTCGTGACCCTTCATCAGAAGTTAGATGGTTTGCTACGGGCATTTTTCACTATGATGGACAAAACAATGTGCCCAGATTTCGATAGAGAGGAATTTGCTATTCCTGAATCACCTTCCCAAGCTCCTGCCCTCGATCCGAGTTGTTATCCATCTCCCTCAAACAAAGAGCGGATACCGACTGATAACAACTCCGATTACAGTGAGTCAGAAATGCAGAAAACTGCTTTAAGGACGCCGTTTTCAGAAAACAGAGAAAGCTCGGATGCAACATCACCTAAGTCAAGAGAAAGTTGGCATGGAAAATCAAATAGAGGTGGAGAATCTCTTAGTAGTCAGCGTTTGGCAGCAAAGCTTCGCGATTTTCATAAGTTTGCCAAGGTTTGTCATTCTAGTTCTGAAGTTAAAATCTGAATCTTTTTACTGTTTCCTGAGTAATTACAGAATTTCGATCTGATAGGATTCTTCCTATGCCTAAAACCTTGGAGCGGATAGAGATTCAAAATTTTGATCTTCCTGTGCAAATAATGTGTTTTCAGGGACTATTCATCTACAAGGCTTAAAACAATGATATTCCTTGGATTTGATTCTTTCTGTGGTGTTTTCAGGTTGATGCTGAATCTAGTAAAGAAATTGAACAATGGAATGAAACGCTGCAACACAATGTCCTGAAACTCTGCCAAGAAAACAATTTCAACACCGGGTTCTTCGAGGGCAGTGATAATAACATTTGCACCGACGCTTACGAGCTAAAGGTACTTTTTTCCATATATACATATATAAATATGTATGCATATGTATCTACTTTCTCCTAATCCCTGGTACTGAACTGAATACAGTAGTCCATACTCACTTTGCTTTGCATTTTCCTTTTGGTGTTTTTGCCCCTTCATAAAACAGGTTAGGCTTGAGCACATTCTGGAAAGAGTATCACTGATTTGCAAAGCTGCTAATACCGAGAAACCGTCGATGGTAATGAATAATCTGTTTATCGGAGGAGGATTGGCTGCAAGGTCGGTTTACACTCTGCAGCATTTAGGCATAACTCATATTCTATGTTTGTGCGCGAATGAAATCGGGCAATCAGACACTCAATACCCAGGTCTCTTCGAGTACATAAACTTCTCAGTAAGTATATATCTCTTGTTCTTCTCATTTAATTCATCATTTTCCAACTATAGATTCATGTTTCTGAATGTTTTCCTTCAACCCATTTGATACATTGAAACTTTCAACTTGGGTTCTTAATCTTTGACCAGATAACCGATGATGAAGATGCAAACATTGAGAGCATCTTCGAAGAAGCTCTCGACTTTATCGATCATGGTGAGCAAACAGGCGGCAAGGTTCTAGTCCATTGCTTCGAGGGTAGAAGTAGAAGCTCTACCGTAGTGCTGGCTTACCTAATGCTCCGAAAGTAAGTTTTTTTTTTCCTTTCTTGCATGAATTGGAAATCGATACACAATCTTCTGAAAAAGCTCATTCTTCGGATTTTTCAGGAACCTCACCTTGTTAGAAGCATGGGAGACACTAAAGAAGGTTCACCGACGAGCCCAACCAAACGACGGATTCGCCCGAATCTTACTTAACCTGGAGAAGAAACGTTTTGGGAAAGTGTCGATGGAGTGGAGGAGGAGGAAGCCGACGATGAAAGTGTGTCCAGTTTGCGGGAAAAACGCCGGTCTGAGCAGCAGTTCGTTGAAGCTTCATCTCCAGAAATCGCACAAGAAACTGTCATCGGGGAGCGTAGACAGTGCAATGAACATGGAGATTCAGAAGGCTTTGGATGCTCTTAAGCTTAATAGCAGTAGAGGCTCTAGTGTTAGTCCCAAGTCTTTTCACTCTCACTCCGGTATGGAAAGTCCGGTTTAGTTCTTTACAGGCCGGATAACCGATCATTCCACTTTTGTATATTGAATCTGGTTCAACTCTATTGTATTTTGGCTCAAATTTGAATTCGGTTTTTATTTATAAATATAATCATTCAGTTTTTATTTCCAAATCGGTGTTATTCCATTCAAATCGGTTCAATTATTCCACTATTGATGAAATTAACCCCCATCTAATGACAGCATTGAAGGTCAACCGGCAAAATTAAACCGGTGAAAATCGCTAAATCATCTTCCAAGAGAACAGATGAATCGATGTCCAGAAACCAAAGAAGGAAAGTAGAGAAAACCACGAAAGAGGCTCAACTCACCGGAATCGGATCTTCCACGGCAGTTTCAGGAATGGCGCCGGCTCTGCCATTGTTTCCGTTGAGAACGATCACATTTCCGTCAGAGTCAACATCAACAATGACGGAATCTCCTTCCTTAATCTCTCTGGCGAGCATCTTCTCGGCCATACTGTCCTCCAACAGCCTCATGATGGCTCGTCTCAGCGGCCGAGCTCCATAGCTCGGGTTGTAACCTTCCTCCACCACTCTCTCTCTGAACCTCTCCGTCACCTGAAGCTCCATCTCTTTCTCCTTCAGCCTCACCACCACTTCTCTCAGCATTATATCGGCGATCTCTTTCACTTCCAGCTTCGTCAGCTGTCTGAACACGATCATCTCGTCCAACCTGTTCAAGAACTCTGGTCTGAAGTACTGTTTCAGCTCTTCCGTCACTAAGCTCTTGATTCTGTTGTAGCTGCTGTCCTTTTCGTCCGAGTCTAGATCGAACCCAATTCTCCGTCCGCCTTTCTCGATCACGCTGCTTCCGACATTTGACGTCATTATCAGAAGCGTGTTCTTGAAATCCACAGTTCTTCCTTTGCTGTCGGTTAGTCTCCCGTCCTCGAGGATCTGGAGCATCATGTTGAAGACATCGGGATGCGCCTTCTCAATTTCGTCAAAGAGAACGAGAGTGTAAGGCTTGCGCCTGACGGCCTCCGTCAACTGACCTCCCTCCGTGTACCCGACGTAACCTGGCGGTGACCCGATAAGTTTCGAGACTGTGTGTCGTTCCATGAACTCGCTCATGTCGAGACGGATCATAGCTTCCTCAGAACCGAAGTAGTAAGCGGCCAAGGACTTGGCAAGCTCCGACTTCCCCACACCCGTCGGACCAGAGAAGATGAAACTAGCAATGGGGCGGTTCGGGTTCTTGAGTCCAACACGGGCACGGCGGATGGCACGGCTAATGGCTTTGACGGCTTCGTCTTGACCAATGACCCGTGTGTGAAGGGTCTGCTCCATCCGAAGCAGACGGTCAGACTCATCTGACGAGACTTTATCGACGGGGATTCCCGTCCACGAAGCAACAATGTGTTGAATGTCGGACTCTGTGACAACAGGACCTCCATCTCCTGCCTCACTCTCGGCTTTGCTCATCTCCTTGCCTTTGGCGAGAACAGCGGATATCTCAGCCCTGAGCTCGATTTCCCGGTCACGCAGAGAACCAGCCTGTCGATGAAAACTTTGTAAACTGTAAAAAAATTGTACATATTTAGACTGTTAAAACAATGAAAAGACTGTACCTTTTCGAAGTCCTGGCCTCGAACAGCTTCGTTCTTCTCCTTCGTGATCTGCCTGAGTTCTTTTTCAAGCTCTCTAGCTTCCTCGGGGACCTAACAAGAGAAATTTCTGTTCAAAGCAAAGCTTGAATAGATAGATATACAGGTTGATCAGTGAAAAATACTCGACACAATTAAGCATTTTGCACCTGAGCATGTCTTAGCCGAACCCGAGACCCAGCTTCATCGATCAAATCAATTGCTTTGTCGGGAAGAAACCGATCACTGAGAATAAAGGAAATCATTTCAAGTTGAAACCCAACCAAAGTAGACCACTAACTTATCCAGACAAAGTCAAATGTAACATTTCGGTACCTGATGTACTGATGAGACAATTGAGCGGCCACGAGTAAGGCGTCATCAGTGTAGCGGAGCTTGTGGTGGATCTCATACCGTTCCCGGAGACCATGCAAGATCTGGATAGTTTCATCTACAGTTGGTTCGGGTACTTTCACGGGCTGAAACCGTCTTTCCAAGGCAGGGTCTTTCTCGATGTGCTTTCGGTATTCATCCAAGGTTGTTGCACCAATGCACTACACAAACACACAAAAACCCATCTCTACCATTTGAATTCAAGGTCATTGATCCAGAATTTGACACCAACCCAACAAAAGATGTGTAAAAACCCACCTGTAATTCACCTCTTGCTAGAGCTGGCTTTAAGATATTAGCAGCATCAATGGCTCCTTCTGCTGCTCCTGCACCGATCAACGTATGTACCTCATCAATAAATAGAATTATGTCATCACTCTGCCTTATTTCCTCCATGAGCTTTTTCAATCTTTCCTCAAATTCCCCACGGTACTTTGTCCCGGCCACCAGAAGACCCATATCGAGGGTTATGACCTGAAAATATGTTAAAACAAGCACACCTTTCATTTTCCATTAATATTGTATTACCAAGAGCCTATGCATCTAGGCCCAAGACTTTTACCTTCTTCCCTTCGATTGTTTCAGGAACATCGCCACTGGCAATTCGTTGAGCCAGTCCTTCAGCAATTGCTGTTTTCCCAACACCTGGTTCTCCAATAAGACAAGGGTTGTTCTTGGTTCTCCGGGCCAAGATTTGGACCACACGTTCGATCTGCCGCTGCCTTCCAACAACAGGATCCAATTTACCCTGCACCCGGCCAAAAAAAAGACTTTAACATAAACCTTCGACATGATATTTTATCAACCAGGATATCCAATCATTACCTCCTCTGCTAATTTTGTTAAGTTAGTTCCGTACTCTTCTAGAGTTGGCATCTTGTTGTTGCTGGTTCCTCCACCAACACTGGCAGTTACTTCATTGTTCTCTCCGACCATACGTATAACCTACTTCACTCAAAATTTCATTTCCACTTTTCTTTAGCTGTTGATCATAGAATATTGATTCGAATAGTTCTAAACGGACCATAAAGAATTCAGCTTTTTACCTGCGTCCGGATGTTACCGGGGTCTGCGCCCAAATTCTCTAGGACACGTGCAGCTACACCTTCTCCCTCGCAAAGAAGACCGAGCAGAAGATGCTCCGACCCAATATAGTTATGCCCTAAAACCATATCACATCAGAAACAGTTCCCCATTAATAAGAATGGTGTGTTACAACAGTCAAGAATAGCATGTAAACATACCCTGTGAAGCTGAAATTTCGTACATATACATTACAGTTTAACAAGCTCCAAGCATAGGGATTGAGTAATATGAAAAAGCAGAAACTCACCGAGCTGACGGGCTTCCTCCAGTGACAATTCCAGCACATGCTTTGCGCGAGGGGTAAATGGGATCTCCACAGCCACAAATCCACTGCCCCTCCCAATTATCTTTTCAACTTCCACACGGGCATATTTTAGATTGATTCCCAACGATTTGAGAACCTTAGCAGCAATGCCAGTGCCTTCACCAATTAGACCCAACAGTATTTGCTCAGTCCCGACAAAGTTATGGCCAAGTCTCTGAGCTTCCTCTTGAGCCAGCATTATGACCTTGATTGCTTTCTCAGTAAAGCGCTCAAACATAGCTTTTGGTACAAATCGGCAAGCCTTCCCTTTACGTGATGATGTTTGAAGTCTGACCTTAGAATGGAAATCATGTCCAGACCTCGCTATAAAGTCTAACGAATTGGAACTCCTCAAACCCGAGAAGCTCTGTATCCTCAACCCAGGAGCTTCTAGATTATACATCATCTTTACATACCTTCTCGGTTTTCCACTTCCTTGTGACTGAACATTCCACCGGGAAGCGAATAAAGAGGAGACAGTAGAATGAGCCAAGAGCCTAGCCATATTGCTGAGTGTGCGGCTGCACATGGCAATGGTAAACGTTAAATAAACCGCTATAGAAGGTGAATAAAAACAAAATAACTATATCCAGTCATAAAGCCCCCGAAAAAAAACATTTTGAGTACTCAGAATACAGTTTTGAGATAAAGGTTTCCTACGCAACATACTTATTGAAAAGCACCACATTCTTTTCGCTTGAATAGATACTGCTTCAAAATAAAAATGAATGCAACACAACACAAGACAAGACAACACACAACAGAATAGTTTAGTTTTCCAATGAGCGGAAAGGAAATATCAGACTGCAGAAACATCACAAAACAAAGCTACATGCAATGAAGGGCTCCATGAAAGACAATACCCTAAACATATAGAAAATGCAACAATGGCAAACCTACAAGTAAATTTAAATACATTGATCAAAGAACAGAGATACCCGAGTCAAATAAAGCTGTTCAGCAG